>NW_019397377.1:0-39354 GCF_000591075.1 Eurytemora carolleeae
ATAATTATGAAATGGGCAGTAAACAATAAACAAGAGATTTTAATTTAAATACTAGCTGTAGCCTTGTAGGGCCCGGCGTTGCCCGTGAAAAAAATATATTTTTAAAATATTTTTTTCGAATTTTCTTTAGCCTACGCCCCGGCCACCCCTGAGTGTCTACAAACAAGTTCAGCCCAATCAATCCAGTAAATCCATATACCGCGTTTTCTAAGACAAATATTGTAGTTTATTATAATTTTAGGACATATATCTTCATCCGAATCAATTTTCGATTCAAAATGGCCTCCTCAGCTCTACAGGAAAATTAATGAGAAATAAGGTGAACATGATTTTTATTGAACATCCGGGTTTTAACAGGAAGTATTTTTCTCAATTCGCACCAATTTGCTTGAGTTTATTTTTTTGAGGGATTTGGCAGAATTCCGCAAATAAACAACTTTGTGAAACTAGACATACGTTGTGCAAAAATTCATAAGCCAATTTTGTCCTGTCCATCATTTGCGCTTGTATTGTTTGAATTTGGTATTTTTTTTGCATAATTCCCATACAGCATTAGAAGCTTCGTATATGATAATAGGCTTTTAGGGCACTTGGCGCCTATCTTAAACTAAAACTTTAAAAAGTTCACGGATTTTTTTATTTAAAGAAAATCGAATTTTGATGGAGGCAAAGTTTTGAAATTTTGATCGTCCATAAACCTTCCCTGGGTCATGTAAGGTCCCACACAAAAGAACCTGTCAAATCATTCGTTGGGATGTTTAGAAAGATGAAAATTTCCCTGTATGATAATTGAAGGACTGCAGTATGGTTTTGGTGAATTATATTGGCGTACAAAGCCTAGGGGTGTCAGAAATGATTTTTTTTGCATATTTTTTAAAACTTCTATAAAACTTTTTAATACTTATTTTAACTCAAACTCTTAACTAAATGAATATAGAAAAAATATGCCGGTTTAAGAAAGTTTTAGATAGATATTTGTAATCATCAAGAACAAAAAGTTTTATCAAAATTAAACTTTTTGGTTAATTGGACGTTTTCAAAAAACTGCAAAAAAAATCATTTCTGACACCCCTAGGCTTAGTACGTCAATATAATTCACCAAAACCATACTGCAGTCCTTCAATTATCATACAGGGAAATTTTCATCTTTCTAAACATCCCAACGAATGATTTGACAGGTTCTTTGGGCCTGATCAATTCAGCCCTTTTGAAACTAGTTTATTGGATACAAACAAACAAACACAAACCCAGACAAGCAAAGTATATGTATTGTATATATACAGAGGGGAAGAGATTTTTTAATATTTGCGCAAATATTTTTTTCGTGATGTTTGTGTAGGAGGCGCAAAAGTACGCAATTTGCGACGAAAACAAACTGTACTGTATGTACTGTACTGTACTGTACTGTACTGTACTGTACTGTACTGTACTGTACTGTACTGTACTGTACTGTACTGTACTGTACTGTACTGTTCTGTACTGTTCTGTACTGTACTGCAATGTACTGCATGTGGCGTTCTAATGATTGTCCTTTTTTCAGTTGGTGAAATATTTCAAGCCACAGCTAGAGGATATGTGCGAAAAATTGTAGACAGTAGATGCATTGGGGTGTGTCAATTTTTCACTTTTCGCAAATTTAATTTTGTCAACCTTTAAATGTCCAGATTCTGGAGGTTTAGAAGTTTGTACAGGTTTATACAAGTAGAAAGCTGAAGTGCCCGGCGTTGCCCGTCAAATAAAAAAAATTAAAATTAAAAAAAAGATTAAATTTTGAAGAAAAAAATTTATTTCGAAAAAAATGGAATAAAATTTTTTTTTAACCTATGATACCATCAGAGTACCAATAGATTCCCTTAAAAAATGTTAGCCAAAATGGTCCACCTGTTTGGCCAGCAATAGCTGACATATAAATATATATATTTATCATTCGTCGTCGTCGTATATATCAACAAGATTAAGACAACTTTAGATTTCGTGTTTTGATTTCTAACAAGCTTTCAAATAGCACGGATTGGATACACATAAACATGGAAACTAAGAGAAGTTGTCAATTGACAGTGTCTCTTAGTTTTCAATTGTGAACTTGTAATTTGAAAAAAGCTTTTTAGAAATCCAAACTTAAATAGGAAAGCCGTATTCAATGTATTGATATAAACGCCGACCACTGTTTTTTTTTGTACCAGATTTGGAAAGTAGAAATGAAATTTTTTGACAATTCTTACAAGTTGAAATTTTGACACACATACTGGAATTGTATAATTGTATATATTTGATATTTATCATATTTATTGTGCTATAATCAAATTGCAAACTTAACATTGTTTATGAGACCTTTGCTATGAAATTGTTTGTGATTTAAAGATATAAAAAAATGAATTTTTTAAAATTCACTCTGCGTTTTGTATGACCTCGAAAATAACATCAATCAAATATAAAATAAATGTTAACAATAATGAACATTCATAAATCATAAATTATGAAATCTCGAAAAAATTTTCCATTGCTAGTGGGCTCATATTTTTTGTAGCCATTGCTATTTTACATAAAAGAATGAGATTATTGGTTTTTTTCTCCTCGACTTATAGAAAGAACATTAAAAGTTAAAATAGATAACTTTGCTATATACTTTGGAACAAAAGGGAATATTGTTTAATACAAAATACATTTATTTGACAAAGTTAGATTAAAAATTAGTTTTTTTTCCAGCAATATGAAATTATACTTACTATGACTCACTTCTGGCACTTCGCGACCATCCTTAATTTCAATTGTAAACATTTACTCTTTGTTAAACAAAAAACCAAAAAAAATACGCGAATTCGTAGATTTTCAAATTTTTAAATTCGAATTTTGTTCGGGGCAAATTTTTGAAAATTAGATCATTCACAAAATGTCGCTGGGATCGTGTCAGGTCCCACAAGAGTTTGACGTTTATTTGATACAAACACACAAACAGACAGACAAGAAAAGTATATACATATAACTCATGCTGGGCTGGAAAATTGAGAAAGTTTCCGTTAACCCTAAACAGACTGTTTATTTTTGTCCTAGCACTCTCATTTATGACACCATCACCGTGAAATTTTGTGATTTTTAATGAAAAGTAATTTAAAGGATTTTTCGTTAAAACTTTTTTTTGAAAAGTCCTGTTTGTGAAAAAAAATCTAAAATAGCCGAATACTTTTTTGTGACTGAAGCTTCAGATCTAAAAACTATATTTTTAAAAAGCCTTTGAAAATTCATGTAGAAACATGTGTCACACTTTGAGATTTGTTTTTTAAAAAAAATATTTTTTAAAATTTGTTTGACCCTTTTTAGGCATTTTTTTTCAACCCTCTCCAGCGCCAAAACCATTGAAGTTTTAGGTTTATTTTTTTTCTATGAGCTGGCCTTGAAGTATTGGGCTATGAACATACATTTCAACCCTATACCTATTCTCTCAGGTTTTTTCTAGTGTGAGGGGGGGGGGTGCCAAAAGCCGCCCCCCAGGCAGAATCCCCATAGCCTTTATTGGGTTAACGATGGTATTTTTGAAATTTTTAACGAACGAAAATAACCAACATATCATCTGTTATTTTTACCGCCTTTAATAAATTGAAGATCGTTGACAAACTTTAAGAAAGTACGAAATATACAGTTGACAAACGGATCATTTATTTCCAAGTAAAAGGGACCGTTCACTTAATTGGATAAATTGTGCAGGGTAAACTATAGCTTATTAGCTATTCATTGGTATTAGTCTTACTTTTCAAGGACAACTGTGACCATGACACTATTTAATGCTTTTTGTCATAGTCACGGATTTTTTAAAATTTTCAAATATTAAATCAAATTTTATATACTTTAATTTTTTCAAATCAAAATCATTGTAAAATTGTCTGTTTTCAAAATATAACTTCTTCTAAACATTTGACGGTTTGATGCGTTTTCTCTATTTCCCCAGAAATCCCCGTGATTTATTGAAGAGTTGGAATCTAGGAACCTGCTTGTCTGAGAGAGAAAGTCGTCTGTGCATAAACGTGTGTTGATTTGTTAAATTATTGTTGAATACGAAAAACGTTAATTTATTCCTAATTCTAAAATAAAAATTTTTTTCATTATATAGTAGCTGACATCACATGATTTCATTAAAATATGATAATTTTAGATTTTATTAGTTTGTTGTTACTAAAAAGACGTTTAAATATGCAAAGGTATTATATCTTTCTGCTAGAATTGTAAACGATAAATCGGCCTTTTCTCCGGTCATAGATTTCTTTGAAATGCAAACTGACATCAATAAATAGCTAATCGGGTAAAAAACGTGCCATGAAATTTGGATGATATGGGTAATATATGGATTACATCTGGATGATATGTGGGTGATATATGGATGATATGTGGGTGATATTTGGATGATATCACCCACATATCATCCAGATATTACCAATCCAATCCAGTATTCTTCTTCATAAATTCATCATCATTCCATCATCTGTAATAATCTACATTAACTCTCATACATACGTACAGCACACATCTTCAACATATTCAATATATGGTATACTTTAGAAGTACATTTATTGCTTCTAGATATAATTGCATGATAAATTACGAGTGTATAAAAGGAGAGGAAGTTGAGTAGGTCTTCTCTAGTTCCAAGATACGACACCACTGATTTTCGGATTTCATAATCCTCTTTCGGGGATTTAATATCCTCTACAATACTGTATTAACTTACCGTTATACCTGTTACAAGACTGTCTAAGTGGAACTTCTATTCATCAAAAATCAAGAATTTACTGACATTCATTCTAATGATAACATCGATTTACTCGAAAATAGTGGCATAAAATTTTTTACTTATCAATTCTTTTAAAAAATCGTCAAATATTGTTAAATTCTATCTTAAAAATGCATTTTTGTGAAGTTGAGGTTTCGTGAATTTATTGACACAGAAACTGGGATTCAAAAAGTCAAGTTTAAGTCGAGTTTAGCACCAAGATTTCAACCAGTTGGGGACTTTGTAAAAACTGGGATTTAAAAAGTGGAGTTTAAGTCGAGTTTATGCACCCAGATTTCACCCAGCTGGTGACTGGAGTTCAAAAGTGGAGTTAAAGTCGAGTTGAAGTGGAGTTTTGAAATTCAAGTTTTTCACCCTGACTTGGTAAAAACTGGGATTCAAAAAGTCGAGTTTAAGTCGAGTTTTTTTAATCCAGATTTCATCCATTTGGTGACTGGAATTTAGAAATGGAGATAAAGTGGAGTTAAAGTGGAGTTTTGCAGTGGAGTTTAGGACAACTAGTTATCATCTAGTTGTATCATCCAGTTGTGTTTCCTGGGTAAAGCATCTAAACTGTCACTTTAAGATAGAATGGCCACAAAATCCAGATTAAGTTACTTTAAGACACATTGTAAGTCCCAATTCTAACTCAAACCCATGTCTTTACATGGAGACATGCTTATGTCTAAGACACTTTCTAAGTCACCATTCTACGTCGAACTCATATTTTTGAGACAAAATTATGTTCAGAAGAATGTTAGCTTAGAGAAAATGTAGAATCTAAAACATGGAATGTTCATGATTGACAAAACATTTCACAGCTCACCTTTTTCTCGTGGATTCAACTTAAAGGGACTGTACGCGTAATATTAAATGACCCTACATGCAAAAACGGCAATGTCCGATTCACAACGGCACCCTTATTCCTTAAACGCTTTGTCTGATTAAGCAGATATTAGAACTCATGGTTTATAAAATTGAAAACTAACTATTTTAAATTGATGTTTCTCTAACCTTTACAGAACTACTGGCGCATTTCTGCTGCAGGAATACACATCAAAAATTGCCAATTTTGAGCGCTTTTAAACCTAGAAATACTTTTTTATCAGAAATAAACATTTTAATGGTATCATTGTGAATTGGGCATTACCATCTTTGCATAAAGGGGAACTTGAAATTACGCTTGCAATCCCTGTACCATGAACAAACTGTTAAATACGAAACTATCCGTGATTGTGTTTGTAACTTAAGGATTGACTGAGTAAAAGAATAATTTTAAGACTTTTCCCTTAACAATAAATGCATTTGCCCTTGTATATTTTCATAAACACTTTATTTATCTACTCTATTAGGTTTGGATCATAAGTGACACAAAATTTAAATGTTTTTTATTTGAGAGGTTTTTTTTTCAGAATTCAAAATCAAAATTGACTTTGTTTACTCCATTCGGTTTGGATCATCAGCGACACAAAATTTTAAATGTTTTTTATTTGAGAGGTTTTTTTTCAGAATTCAGAATCAAAATTGACTTTGTTTATTCCATTCGGTTTGGATCATCAGCGACACAAAATTTTAAATGTTTTTTATTTGAGAGGGTTTCTCTACAGAATTCAAAATCAAAATCGAATTTGTTTACTCTATTAGGTTTGGATCACCATTCACACCAAATTTTATATGTTTTTTATGTGGAAATGATGTGTGTGTCTGAATTGAAAAGTTTTAAATTCTGATCATTTCTTCATCGTTTCTTACAAGCAAGAATGCAGGTCACTTTTGCAGAAAAATCGCTTCGAATCAGGCATTTCCATCCTTGTGTAGCACTTAAAATTACGCTAGTTTATACTAGAATGATTAAGTTGTTTTATTAGAGTGTAAAGAAAAATCTAAAGTTGTCTTATATTTATAATTGTCTCTTGAAAAGAAGATTTTATACAAATTTCTGATCACAATCAAATTCTAACAAGCAATAAAAGACGTAAAAGTATAAAACAAACAAAAGAAAACAGAACACTGTCCAAACATATTTGTTGTCCCAATATTGTTAAGCAACCTGATGTATAAAGCTTAAATATTTCAAAATAATGAATATTTTCATTTGCAAACTGGTGTTAAATGAAGATGCCAGTTAAGATTTTACGATTATGGTTCATTAATAATATTATTAGCCTAGCAATATAATACAAATATAGGAATAAAACAACAGTTCTAATTTCTAGATTTATTTTTTTTATTTTTTTTTTATAATTGCCGCGGATTTGCAATGAACACAAAACATACAGAGAAGATTGTTGTAATCTGTTGACCCAAGTGTCAGAGCAATTGCTTTCAAATTTCAACAGTTTCTGTGATCCTATCGGATAACAAGAATATTAGTAAGTGCCTGTGACCCAAGTGTCATGGTAATTAGAATACCTTCAAGCAATGATTAGTATGCCCTAGTCCTGTTGCGGGGTTTAAAGAATATATAGTTTTAAAATTCTCTGTATGTCTTTCCGATGCTCATTTAATGCTACAAACTACAGAATAAAATCTCTTTAACTAAGAAGAGGATGGCCGATGGAGCAGGTTGACTAGGCATGACACTCTTAAACCTGAAATAGAAAACATTGAAAATCAGAACTTTTTATGAATTTCATGTTATATATATACTTACTGGGCCAGGGGTCATGGAAGCTCCTCTGGTGGACCTATACTTCTGAATATTAGCTTCACAAAGCTTAGATCTCTCCTCAGCTTCTTCAAAGTCCTGCTGCGCCTTTCTGTACTTTGCCAGATTTATTGCAGCAATCTCCTCAGCCTCCTCAATCTGCTTCTTGTAAGATTTAATCTTCTGCTGGAGCTTTTCAACAAGATCTGTAATGCGATCTTGATTTTTCTTGTTTTCTTCCTGTTGGAAGATGAGTTCTTTTACTCTTCTTTCTCCCTTGGTGATGTTTTTATGAACCTCATCAGTTTGTTGAATAGTGCGGTTAAGCTCTAGTTCAATATCTCGAGCACGTGCTTCAAGCTTAGCTGGCATCTGTGCAGCTCCACGAGCCATTGCAAATGAAGCTTCCTCAGCCTTTTTCTGCATTTCGCTCAAAGATACCTCAGTGGTTCTTGCAGCCTTTTCTTGAGCAGCAGCATGATCCTGTTCAGACCTGAGTTCATCAGCAAGACGTCCCGCATCTACCATTGCTTTTTTGGCCTTTTCCTCAGAGTTTTTGCATGATGCAAGCATGTTGTCTAAATCTGCCTGCATTTGGTGGATGTCATTTTCAAGCTTCCTCTTGGCATTGGTCAAGGAAGTGTTGCTTCCATTCATATCTGAAACCTGTTCACGGGTGTCAATAAGTTCCTGTTCAACTTGTCTTTGGCCCCGAATGGCAGCCTCCAGAAGAGCTTTGGACTCTTCCAGCTCTCCTCCCATGGCATTGGCCTTTCTTTCAGTGAGTCCAAGTTGCTCCAGAACTTCATTTTTGATCTTGCGCTCTTCTTCAATGGCAGCATTGACATCGCTTAGTTGCATATGAGTCCTCTTTATTGCCTTTTTGGCTTCAGAATGGGCCTTGTTTGCATGATCAAGAGCAATCTCCATCTCATTGATATCAGACTCATATTTCTTCTTAATCCTCAAAGCCTCTTCCTTGGCTCTTGCCTCAGCCTCCAGTGAAGCTTGCATTGAGTCCAAAGCACGTTGGTGATTTTTTCTAGAGTGCTCAAACTCTTCCTCCTTCTCCTGAATTCTTCTATCAATCTCTTGACGTACTTGAGACATTTCAAGTTGAGCTCTCAGCACCTTATTTTCTTCTTGCTCCAAAGCAGCTTCTGCTTCCTCTAGACCAGTCTGTAGCTCTTCTTTCTCAACCTCAAGCTTCCTGCGGGATTTGTCAAGCTCATGCATTGATCTACCACCTTCACCTAGCTGATCAAGAAGGTCCTTGATTTCCTCTGCAAGATTCTTATTCTCCCTCTTCACAGTATCAAGATGTTCCAATATTTCTTCATTGGCAGATTTAATTCTGAAGTATTCAGAGCTGAAATTTCTGCATTCAGTCTGACTAGCAGTGATTTCATTTTGAAGATCTTCTGCTTTCAGACGCCATTCATTGACAACCTTATCAAAGTTTCGGCCTCTCTTCTCAATGATTGTTGCATTTGTGTTATGGCGTTCACATTCAGAGGTCAGGTCATCAAGCTCAGCCTTGGCCCTAGCCTTTGCCTTCTCAAGAGAGGCAATCTTTTCCTGGAGAGACTGAATAGTGTCTTCAGCTTCCGCAAGACGTCCTGCAACCTTGGCTTTGTCTCTCTCAATCTCCTCAGCGCGAGCAACTCCTTCAGTTTCATACCTGGTTTTCCATAACTGGATGTCAGCAAAAGCTTTAGAAAGTTGTCTTTCAACCTCCTGCTTGGCATCATATTCTTCATCCAAGTGCTCCTTCATTACCTCAAGCTCATGTTGAAGATTTCTCATTTTTCCTAAAAGATTTATTCTCTCTCTTGTCTCAGCATCAGCCAGCCTCTTTGCATCTTCCAGTTGAGTTGTAAGACTTGTTCTGTCCTTGCTGAACTGAGCAGCATTGCGCTCAGCCTCCTCAAACTGATGAACAAGGTCACAGTTTTCAACTGTAAGCTTCCTTTTTGATCCATCAGCCTCGTGCAAAGCCCTTTGAAGCTCCTCGAGTCTTCCTTGATTATCATAGATTTGTTGTTGAATCATCTTTCCTTGTTTTTCCAGAGATGATCTTTCATTTTGATCATTTGCAAGCTGGTTCTGGACCTCTTCAAGTTCCAAAGCAACTCCATTCCTTTCCTTTTCAACCTTAGCTTTCTGCTTATTAAGCTGGTCAATCTGCTCTCCCATTTCAGAAATAGAAGCATTGTGCTTCTGCCTAAGCATTGCAAGAGTTGATTCATGGGTAATATTGGCTTCATCCAGCTCCATCTTAAGCTTAGCCAGCTCTTCCTCCCTCCTTGTGTTCAATGCAATCTGAGCAGCTGTATTACTTCCTGTTTCTTCAAGTTTTTCATTGAGTTCATCCAGTTCACGCCTGAGAGTTCCGCGACCCTTGTCAGCACGGGCACGAGCTTGGCGCTCTGCCTCAAGCTCTTCATCAAGTTCCTCAAGACGGGCCTGCAGCTCTTTTATTTGAGTGTTGAGTTTACCTCCAAGAGTTTGCTCATCCTCAATTTTTCCCATCAATGAACTGTTTTCCTTCTCCTTGCGCTGCAAAACTTGGCCAAGCTCAATCTTATTCCTTTCAAGATCTACAACAGTCTCCTGAGTAAGCTTCAGGTTACCCTCTACTTGCCTTTTCATCTTTTCGATGTCTCCCTTATGCTTCTTTTCTCGCTCCCAACTATCTTCAACTTCATCAAGGCTCTTTTCCAGGCGAATCTTCAATTTGTTAAGATGATTGCATTTATCCTCATAAGATTGAATCTGCTCTTCCTCCTTCAGCTTACTTTCACAAATGGTTTTCTTTTCTTTGTTGAGTTTATTAATCAATTCTTCTTGGTGAAGGCATTCTTCTTTCATTTGCTTGATTTGAGCATCTTTATCAGCTTTTTCATCTTGCACCTGTGCAAGGCGACTTTCACATTCTCTCATTTCCCGTCCAAGAGATGATTGATTGCTTTCTGTTTTCTTTAGAGCTTCATTAAGATTTTCAATATTTTCATTTTCAGCAGCAATTCTCTGATTGAGAATTTGAATTTCCTTTTGCAACCCTCCTCTAATATCATCAAGCTTAGCAATTTTGTCCAGCAGATCTTGCTTAGCATTAGTTCCTCCAGCAAGGGATACCCTGATTTCATCAACCTCTACAATTAGGCGAGCATGTTTCTTCTCAGCATCTTCTTTTTCTTTGATAACTTCCTCCAAGTGCTCTTGAGCATAAAGGGTTTTATTTGCCAAATCTGTCTTGAACTCTTCAAATCTACCAGATTTAAGTCCAGGCTTAAGAGCCAACCACAAGGTCCACCAAAGCCATTTCTTTCCAATCATGTAATTACGAATGGTTCTTTGAGCAACAAGGAGACCCATTTTGTGATCCCAAAGCTTCTTGTAAATTCTTCTAGCATAGTATGCCCGGATTGCACCCTGCAACATGGCAACAAGATCATTCACCCTGTCATCACGAAGCTCCTCCATAAGACCAAGAATACCAGCACGGAAGAAGATCTTGGTATGACCATATTGGAATTTGTCTCCAACCAGTTGGATTTTATCCATGACGGCATGAGTTGCTGCAATGTTCTTTTTTTCCTCAGTAACTGGTCTCTTGACCATTTTCATGGCCTTGTGAGCTTCTTTTGGGGCCAGGATTGCATACCTAGTTCTAAAGTCAAGGTAGATGACTCTGTTAGGAAATCCTTTCCGGCAAATACGGATTCCTTCCAGTACACCATTACAGGTAAGCTGGTGCATTACAAGGAAAGGATCAACAAGGCCAGGCGTCTTGACATTGTTAGGTACAATGCAACGAATAAAAGATGGCTCAGTGGTCATCAACATGTTGATCAAGTTGTTAAGCTGATCTCTAAAGTAGGAGCAGACAGTTTTAAAGTTAGCCATCTTAGCAGCAGTCTTGGACTTTACAACAACTCTCTTCTTACCACGGCGATGTCCTGGGGGAGGAAGATCTTCCTCTTCCTTGGTCTGTCCAGGATGGTCAGCATAGATCTCACAGACTAGCTTACATTTTGCACACTTCTTAAGAAGGTCAACAACAGTGTCATTGACAGGATCCCTGTTTTTGTCTAGCCATCCAGTGACATTGTATGACACAGTTCCGGCATAATGAACCACAGCAAAGTGAGCATCCTTGTCAGTTTTGGAACATGCTTTAACAAAATTGTTGTGCTTTCCCAAATGCTGAGCTTTAAGTTTCATCTCAAATGTTTGATCAGAAGCTTTAGGGTAGATGGTCTCTTCCTCAAGGATAGGTAAAACTCCCATAGGCTTTTCAAACAGCTCAATGCATGCAGCCAAGTCCATGCCAAAGTCAACAGACACCCACTGAATTCCCTCTCTCATGTACTCCTCTTGTTCAAGCACAAACATGTGATGGTTAAAAAACTGTTGCAGTTTTTCATTCACAAAGTTGATGCAAAGCTGTTCAAAAGTGTTGAACTCAAAAATTTCAAATCCAGCAATATCCAGGACACCAATAAAGTTGACCTTCTTCATAGTTGGGTCAAGAAGTGTGCTGTTACACATGTCCACAAGGTATCTAAAGAGTCGGCCAAAGATATTCTTAATGATGGAGCCAGTAGCAACAACAACAGAGTTCACATTCTGAGTTTTGTTAACCCATTCAGTTCCAACCTGGTACAATAAAAATGAAAGAGTTGTATTTTTTTAGCAAATAAAATTTTAAAAGGATCAGTTAGATACATAAATTGCTTTTTTTGTGTGAACCTTGAATTTTGGATTGATGAATCTGTCATAGATTTCCTCTCCGCTGTTGGCAAATCCAAGAAGGTCATTCAAAATAGTTCCACCATCAAGATTTTTAGGAGAAGCAACTTCACCCATTCCCTGGTATTCCAACCTTGGGAAAAAATTTGAATCATCAACAATTACATTCTTCTAAAACTAGATCCAAGTAAATTATGTTATATATAAGATTGCCTTGTTCCACAAAATATGTTATTTCCAGCTTCCACAAACTGTCAGAATTGATTAAACTTGGACCTAGTTTAATGAATTACAAGAAGTAGTTGAACTAATCAGAATAATTTAAATAACTTTTTTGAACTTGAACTTGCGCATGCAAAAAGTGTTTGAAATAGGTTATAATTCTTTATTTTATGCACTAAATCTATATGCCTACTAAACTATGTAAAACCCCCAATTTTATATTGTGGAAATTTTTAGACCAAAGAAACGTTCACTTAGAATATTTGTGTGTTTTTTCTTTATTTCTGAATCCTTAGCAGTTTTATATCGCTTTTTAGCCGGAAAAAGAAGAAAGCAGATAAAGACTTACTTGGAGAATATCATGCAAGAAGCAGATACTTTGTATACATCAAACTTCTCCTCATGTGTAAACCCAAGGATATCAAAGGCTTCGTCCATAATCATCATTTCTTCAGCATCATCAATAGACTCAACAGTAACCTAAAATACAACATATATCTAATAGTGAATAATATTCTGCTATATCTCACCAAAAAAAGTTATTCTTCTATTATTTGTGAAGTAAGCCCCTCCCCCCTTCCACAAAAGTTAATAATTAATATCTTCCCGCTTATTATTTCAATAACAATGAAAAAATAAAAATACTTGCCTTTCCCATTGAAACACAGGGATAATCGTATATGTTGTCAGACAACAGACAGACCTCATGGAGGTCAACCTTGTGGGTGCACAGGAAGTAGAAGATATGATAAGATCTAAAAAGAAAATTAAGGTGTTGTTATATATTTTGATTTAGTATTTTCGATTAAGGTTTCTTGTTAAATACTATGGTCTCTCAAGGCAAAGGGATCGAGTCTTTGCTACAAATTCTGATTTTCTAATCCAAATATCTCCGCAACCCAATGTCAGAGATCTTAGATATTTCAAACTCTGAATTATATTAGATCAAATAATCCAAGTTTGAAATATAAAAGGTTTGTGTCTTTAAGTTGCTAAAATATAGGGATTAGAAATTTATATTTGGCAAAGATTCAATTCTTTAGGGATAGAGAAATTGAATCTTTGCGACAAACTCTAGTTTTCCTTAAATATTTCATACTGTGAATTCTGTATGACATCAAAGGTGCACACCATCGGTTGCAAAGATTAAGTTTGGTGTAAAAACTCAAATAAAGGAAATGAGTCCTTGCCTCAAATACCAACTTTCTAATACCTATCTATCTACAAACAAATGATGTAAACCTTTGATATTACAAACTTATATTGTTTGATGTAGCAGAAGTCATAGTTTGAAATATCTAAGGTCTACAACATTGGGTTGTTAATATATAGGGATTTAAAATTCAGAGTTTGTGGCAAAAACTCAATTCCTTTCATCAATTATTAAGAAACATTAATTGCAAAAAGTATTACCTTTCACAGGGTGATTGGTAGGTTACTCTAGACTTCTCAAGAAGATAGGTCTCAATATCTCCTCCGGCCATCCTACCCATGTTGTTAAACCACACACGGATAAACTTACCCTAAACAGGATGAGATAATCAGTTCTAAAATCCATATTACTATTTTAATTTGTTATGCTTACAAATCTTGATGAGTTGTCATTTCTCACAGTCTTAGCATTACCGAAGGCCTCCATGACAGGATTGGTTTGAACAACCTAAAATTAAATTTTTTGGTGAATTGTATTTAAAGCATTGGTTTGAACTATGATATTTAAAAGGTTTAAAACTTCAGGTTGTAAAAATATAGAGATGGGAAAATAATAGTTTTCACGAGTGTTTGTTTATTCCACATTTTCTACTCTGAAAATCAAAATTGAGCTGGGAACTTTTGCGTTTGATACTCATGATTCCGATTGCTTGATCTCAATATTCAATCTGAGAATTTTTAATTTGATCAATATCGTCATTTTGGTAATTCCTCCCCTGATATAACTGGGTATGATAACCATGTGGTATCTCAAACAAAGATTAATATAAATCTACAGACTAACAAAAGCATCGATTTTGATATCCACAATACAAGAGTTAACAACTCTAATATATTCATAAGCCTGTACCTGGTCCTCAAGGGACGCCTTCTTCTTAGCTCCTGTATCTACAACCGCTGCCTGTTTCTTAGCAGGAGCGGAGGAACCGACGAAAGCAAAGTATGTAATAACTTTCTTCGTGTTTTCTGTTTTACCAGCACCAGACTCCCCAGTAATAAGAATGGACTGGTTCTTACTCTCTAGAAACAAATTGGAAAGTTTCAACGTGTTTTTCTAAACAGGTTTTCTTTGTTTAAAACTTCCTAATAGGAATGGAGAAGGGAGAATTTATTCTGGCCTGGGAAGAATTTTTTTCTTAAAAGGGTTTATAATTTAGATTTATTAACTCAATAATAGCTCATTTAAAGGGACTTTACGTGTTATTTCAAGCGACGTCAATACTAACAGCCACTTAAAATATTAAAAGAGGTCATGATAAAAATACTTACTCATACACATAGCATGGTAGGCTCCCTCAGCAATGGCAAAGATATGAGGAGGAACCTCATTTCTCCTTTTAGTACGGTACAAGCCTACAGTCCTCATGGTATAGATAGGAAACCTCTTGTACGGGTTTACAGCAATACAGAACAAGCCAGAGTAGGTCTGTACATCAATATTATCAATATTAGGAATGCAAAACACGTTTTCACCGGAGGAGTCAGTTCAAAACCATGTTTGTGGTATGAAAATGATTTCCAATATCACTTTTGGACAAACTTATGGTTTCAATCTGACAACCCCTGTATTATACCAATGATATTTATCTGTAAATCTCAACAAAAATTTAATCACATGATGATTTAAAAAATGAATTTCTGTTATTGGAAACGAAGATATTAAAAGGTTTGAAAGGAAAGATGCAATCTTTAAGAAAAGAAACTTATCTCGAGAATTCTCCAACTCGGAGGATCAAAAGTAAAGAAGATAGGGATTCCATTGGGGGAATCCAAATAGAAAAATATGAAGGGGGGGGGGGTAATTGATTCTAATAATACAGCATGGAGGGGGGAAAAAGTATTTATTCTAGTTTTTACACTAAAGAGAGCACAATTTTGAGAAAAGATAGGTTTCTATTTTTATCTCAAAATTCATTAATAAAAACCAGTTAAATTTATTACTTACATAAATAAGTCGCTCTACATATCTCTGCTTGAGATTAAAGAGTACAGAGGCATCGTTTAGATAAGTCAAGTTAGACATATCTTCGCAGCAGTCGTACTTCGGGGGGTTCACCTCAAAGTTAAATTTGTTTAAATATTTGGTTTGTCTGTATGTTATATGTTTTATGTATATCCAATTAACTTCCAAACGGTAAAGGAATTGAGTCTGTGCCAGAAACTCTGATTTTATATCTATATCTTTGCAACACAATAAATATTTCGAAAATTTTGTAAGATCAAATAATCAAAGTTGAAAAAATTAAAGCTTTACACCATAAGCTTTTAAAGATATAGGAATTTAAAATTTGAATTTGTGGCAAAGACTCAATTCTTTATAGTTGAAACTCACATGAACCAAGGGAATGGTTACCATTGTTCGAATTCAATATTTAGTTTTCAGAAAATTCGTATTTTTTTTAAGCTTTTGGAAATTTTATAATACACTAGCTTGGGAACCCAGCGCTGCCCAGGTTACTAAAAGTTACTCCAGCCGTTTACCCGCACTTGAACGATTTTACCGGGAAACTAAATTGTTGCTATAAAAGTCGACCCACTCAACTTAGAATCTGAAAACCAAGCTAAAAACATTCCCGTGGAATTCTCCCGAGTCCCCAATGAAAATTTAGGCAAATCAGTCCAGGGGTTTCTGAGTTATGATCGGACAAACAAACAGACAAGCAGAGATTACAACTTTATATATTTAGATTAACGTTATTATTTTTCAGAAAGGTGAAAATTTCCCTCATTTTCGAAATATATTTAAAATATAATAATAGATAACCATTTTATTTGATGTAAATACTTAAAAATAATATTTGTTTTCATGAAATTGGCAATTGTTTTGGATATTAGTTTCGGAAGAGAAAATGAGTTTTTGTCCTCATATATTCATAGTTTGAAATATCAAAGGTAAATGACATTGAGTTGCAAAGATATTGGAATTAGAAAATCAGTGTTTGTGACAAAAACTCAATTCCTTTACATGGGTTATAAAAGAGTTGAAAAAAAAACATTATGAAATTCTATCTTTTACGATGTGATTTGTCTGTGCTGAAATACCTGAGTAACAAGTTCTTGTTTGAACTCATGAGTCTCTCCATTGAGAAGTTGAACCTTAACCTTCCCTCCGTTCGTCTCCTGAATCAATCCCTCCATAAACTTCTCCTCCGGGTGGGGGACATAGCAGGATCTTTTAGGATCGTATCTAGCAGCAAAAAAAAAATATTATTAGATTGCCAACATTAAGGATTTCAAGGGACTGTAAGCGTAAATTCAAATGACCCTCCATGTAAAGATAACAATGTTCTTATTTACAACGGTACCATTAAAACGCATTCGTATATAGTTAATATTTCATAATATTTGTTATTTTTTTAATACACTATGCACTTAAAACGACTTTTTTCCGCTAGGTGTCTTTGCTACGTGTAATCATTCAAAGCATCGAGAGCTGAGACATTTAGCGGCCAACTTTGTCGGCGTTTTAAGTGCATTGTATAGAAAACGAATATTAAATGTTAACTATATACGAATGCGTCGAAAAATAATCGATAACTATAGGTTGTAATATCTGAATGATTTGTTCGAAATTAATTTGATTATTTTACGATCTGACTTGTATATTACAACTTTCTGAATTTGTATGGACGCTACGTTCAATTCAGTATAATAAGTCGTTTTCAACAATTTTCTCCCTATAGACGCAACAAAGTAATATAAGTAGCGATCAAAAGTGATTAGTATTCGCCGTAAGCCTAACCCCTTTCATTTTTTACGAACACTCCCTTTAAAGGGTAAGCTGTTGTAATTCAGGCGTTGTCATCTTTGCATGGCAGGTAACTTGAAATTACGCTTACAGTAAATGGTTTCATCCTTACAGTAAATGGTTTCATCCTTGCAGAAAATGGTAAATCGAAACCATTAATGTTCTAAATTATCTGGTTGGTGAAGACAAAGAAGAAAAAGAAGATAAAGACACTAAATTAACAAAGAGACAAACAACTAGTTAATAAATTGAAATTCGAGCCACTTTTGATTTAAAGATACTGAAATTGAATTCAATCCATTTGTTTTGTTCAAATCACACTATTTTTGAATTACATTAAAATTAAGAAGCTAAGGTTGAATACTAAATTCAAAGTATGATCTGTTGCTATTTGGCGTTTATTATATCATCATTATTATATGATTATTATTATGTTTATTATTGTCGTAGTTGTCTTATAATTTTCAAATCAGTTACTTTTTCTCTGCAATTTTTTTCTTGATCTCGGCTGAGACAAAGAGGAACGGAGCTGGATCAGGGTCCTCGCCTTGGGTCAAAACTATCTTAGTTCCGGGCATCCTAAAAAGTAAAAATATAAAAATATGAATTCAAAAGTTCTCAACCTGTGCTGTGGTGGTAACTTTTGACTGAAAGGACCTAGTTTAAGCTGGTTGAAAGGGACTGTAAGCGTGATTTCAAGTGACATATCCGATTCACAACGATATCCTTTAAATCTTTGTTTGATGAAGGAATTCGTAGATATTCTTACAGTGAGAAATTAAGTGCAAAGAACCCGCGCGAGTGTACACGAGCACAGAGAGTACAGTGTACACTGTAACCTCAAGTCTCCTGGCACTCAATCTTCGGCTATACAAATGAGGGTATCTACCTCATCCTTCTCCGGAGAAAGGTACCGTTGTGAAGCGGACATGTCTCTTTATAAATGGAAGGTTACTTGAAATTGTTGAACTCATACTTTTCATTCTCCTCTGTCAATAGTAAAGAGATTTTATCAACGTGAGAATATCTTTTTGAACCGATCTTTAAATTAAGTCCGTCCATTTAAGTCCGTTCTCATCTACTCTTGAACATTTAGAAGGCCGAACTTTATGAACTTTGTTGGAAGATTCGCACAGTTTAATAACCAACTTTAAGTTAAGGCTTGATAAACCCCGAGAGCGAAACTTTTAACTTAAACATATAGCTTTTGCACTCAACAGTTTTTATCCTCCTCGACGGTTAAGCGCAAAGGCAGTCATGAATACTACTTTCATTTCTTAATTATCTACGGAGTTAATTTTGACTTCTTGAATTCAAAATTTTACACTGTTAATATCGATGAGGCTTAGCGCTATCCCAAACAGTAGTTTTGCCCTTTGGACAATGTCTTTCTTAATTAGTTTAAATAAGTTTAAATTATAATAAATTATCTCCTGATAATCAAACATGGTAAGAAACAAAAAGTAACCACCCCCTAAAATATTTAAAATATTTAACAGAAAAGTATGAAAATCAAGTGTTGACCTGAGTCGTGACTAGCTGCCTGGGAATGAAGATGTTGACTGAAGATTTACCCCGCATCAAACTTGCAAGGTTAGCATATATTGGTGAGAGCCTAGGATGGTTTCATCCTTACAGTAAATGGTTTCATCCTTACAGTAAATGGTTTCATCCTTACAGTAAATGGTTTCATCCTTACAGTAATAGGTTTCTATTTTTATCTCAAAATTCATTAATAAAAACNCCCCAGCTGCTTTCTTGCTGAGCTATGATCTGGTCAGCGGTCGGTCAAGTTTTCATCAAAAACTGCTGAGATCAGTGGAATACCACCAAAGTCAGGATAAACTGAGTCATCTGGGGGATCAGGGATACTTTTATTCAAGGATCATATATATGACGATATGTGGAAGGAGACTAATTTCTCATTTTCACAGAATTACTTCAAGCAAATGTCGATGTAATCTTAAATGATCCCATTTAATTTTTTTCTGAGCAAAATTTATAAAGAAAACCCGCAGCAGACACAATAAAGGAAAAAAAACAGCATCTACAGGGTGTGTCAACAAAAACGAGGAATAAGGGTCTACAGACTCGGTTGTAATCGGATTTTTAAAATTTAGACCATTTTTAAAATCTACGTACAATTTCCGATTCAATGAGCCCAATTTCAGGCTTTTAGATCTAAAAATGACAATTTTAAAAGGCTCTTAAAGTTTGAAGTGAGTAAATTTGGTAAAAATAAAGATAATCTCCGTTTGCACTTAAGTGTGTCTATGCAGACTTGTTTGTAATGGGATTTTCAAGATTGAGACCATTTTTATATATACGTACAATTTCCGAGTCAATGAGCCCAACTTTTGGCTTGTAGTTCTAAAAAAACAGTTGTACTGTAGACTCCTGTATGTCGAGTCCATTAGCGCCTGATCCAATCAGGGTTCAGTCATGTGTTTGCTGTCTATTCTGAACCAATTGAAATAGTATGGCGGTAACATATATCGTTCTATCTAATCTCATTATCTAATTAGAGATATGATCCTTCAATCGGCGCTATCATTAAATGGAATTATTTACTTCTGCTGAAACTGTTGTGTGTAATAAACTGTAACCTAACATTGAATATAAAACTGTGCAAACGGAGATTTTCTTTCACTTTTTACTTCGCTCCAGTTGGAAACTATAAAATTGTTATTTTTAGATTTAAGCCTAAAATTAGACTCATTGATACTGAAATTGTATGTAGATTTAAAAAAATGGTTTCAATCTTGAAAATCCGATTATAAGGAACTCTGTATACCCTTATACAAAATTGTGCAAACAGAAATTATCTTATTTTTTACCAAATTACTCACTCCAGTTGGAAACTTCAGGAGCCTATAAAATTTTTATTTTTAGATCTAAAAGCCTTATTAAATCTGGATTGTACGTAGATTTTAAAAATGGTCTCAATCTTGAAAATCCGATTACAAACGAGTCTGTAGATCCTTATTCGCCGTTTTTTAAGACACCTTGTATATGTTTATACTTCGCTTGTCTGTCCGTGTCTATCCAATAAGCGTCAAAACGACTGAACCGATCAAGCTCAAAGTTTTTGTTGGACCTCACATGACCCTAGGGAAGGTTTATGGATAATCGAATTTGCCACTAACTAAATTCGATTTTTGAGAATTTAAAAAATCCACGAAATTTTTTATAAAATCCACAAAATTTTTGTTTTGCAATATTTACAAAGAGAAAATGTTTACAATTGCATAGAATAAATGCCTAGTTATTAATACTTAAATTAAGGATGCCGTTGTAAATTTGACATGTAATGAACTGTCTCTGGTTCTCTGACATTACATGGACAGTGTTGTTAATTTACTTTTACGCCAGCTTACGAAAATATACGAATATAATTAAATTAAGTGGTATTTTAGTAAAGTTTCTGTTACTAGGTTTCCAGGGCGCATCTTCGATTTACACTTTTAACTGTTGTTTTTAAATCTAAAGTTTTGTCAGGCAAAATTTAATTTCTGACTATCCACAATCCATCGGTCTCATAAAAAATGTGGGGGCTTATTAATTTTTATTCAAAATCCAAAAGTTTCTATATAAAGTTGGCTAAATTCTAAAAAGATAATTTATAAACTATTGACAACTTACGTGATCTTAAAGTTTCAAGAAAAAGTAATTATAAATTATATTTCTCGAACTAGAAATCACAACAAAACAAAACTTAAGGAACCCCTGGAACTTTCTAAAACATATATTTGGAAGTTTTCAGAAGAAACTTTTCGCAAAATTAGTTGAACTCAACTGTCATTCCCAGTTTCTAATTGCACATACACAAGTACAAATCTGAAACATTGAAATAGTTTGTTTTTTAGTGCAGACTTTATCACTAAAAACTAAACAAATCTACTAAAATGAAAACCTAATTCTTTGTTAACAACTTTTCTATTAAATTCCTATTCCGTTCTTGTCTTTATAGTTCAGATAGAAGATAAGACAGTTAAGTGAACCCGAGGCTATAGAAGCTTAGCCCCCTGGATTAGTGAAATCTATGCATAGCGTCCAGGGGGTTTTCAGGCCCCAACATATAAAAAGCCCCCCTGGAAAGGAAAAAAATAAGCCTTGAAACGAAGTGAACGAGGCGATAGGTAAACTTTTGATTTTTCTGTCTAAAAAAACTAACCATTTACCTAAAATTTTGTGAAATAATACAATTAAATTACAGTTTAAAATCAATCTTTTTCATTGCTTTTATATATCATTGAACCGTCATAAACACAGCACTTTAAATGAACAATAATTTTTAGAAACAAATTATTTTTTATTTACATGCTATAAATTTTAAAAAATCTAGTTTAAGATTTGCAAAATAAAACAGGGCAGATATTGTTAAATAATTGTTAAATAAAGGTGCACTTTGCTAGCATTTATGTATTGAACCTCGTTCTTTGTTTTTAAAAATATTTTAAAAATTTTTCCTATTCGAATTGTTTGTTTAATGGGATTGCAGTCGGCGTAATTTCAAGTGACCCTTTAGTTTAAAACAGTTCGGCCTTTTATCTTTTGTTTGAGAAAATTTTATGGAAATATTCAGTTTTTTTAACCAAGAATTCTAAACTGCAGTTTCTTAATGAAAATTAGTACCAACTATTTCACTGTGAGTAACTTTATTTCTCATTCTCAATTCTTCAAATTCTAAAAATCGTAAAAAAAGAGTATCAATTTAAACCATTGAGTTCAAAACATAGAAATCTTGCTCTAATTCTAATTTGAAATATTAAAATTAATAAAAAGATAAATCTGTCTTCAATTACAACCATAGCTGGGGAATCATTCCCTATGCATGATAACTTTCCTATTTCTTGTATAAGTAGGTTAGGGTAGGAAGATATTTAGCTGACTAGTAAATATATATAATTAGAAATATTGCTGACATGATAAATTCAAGGGAATCTTGTAGAGTATGAGTGGATAGGTAGTCAATTTCACAAAATAAGGACAAAACTATAATTCACAGTATATAATTCTAAATTCTACTTTTTAAGAAGATAATTAAAATAACAGTATGACTGCATAGCAATGAACATATTTTAATCCCTATATCTTTGCAACCTGAGGTTTAGGTTACTTCATCTAGCAGTATTTAAAGTTCTTGCCAAAGATATAAGAGTTTGGGAAATTGAACCGAACCGAACTAAATAGAAAATAGAAAAGTTTTTAATCTTTGTAAACTTTTCAATCTTAAGTTTTCCGTATCTTTAAATCATTAAAATACAAACAGGAAACAGAAACTAGAGGAAATCATTCTGAAAATATATTTAAACAGCACAGGAGATTCTTTAAAGGGAGTGTTCGCGAAAAATGAAAGGGGGTATAGGCTTAATGCGATAAAAAAGCGCTTTTGATCGCTACTAATCTTACTTCTATCTGCAGCTGCGTCTTTAAGGAGAAAATTGTGTATGTAAGCAATTGTACTATTTTAGTATTGTATGTAAGTGTAGGCAATGCACATGTATGCGTAAATGCAAAATGTAACACGATAGATGCATAGACCTACAAAGTATATTTCTCGGAGAGATGAAAGAGATGAAACTAATGTAATTGTTACATTGCCCTCCCCCCCTTGAGTACGTTGGGATGAGTGGTTTATCCCTCAGATTAGACAATTGAGCTCGTTTTCCGTGAAACGAAAAAAAAAGGTTTAGTGGGATAAAGAAACCCCTAATGCATGTGAGTTGGATAACCGGAAAAACTGAAGACTACAGGGCACGGGCAACAGCTCAAACCGAAGACGGCACGGGCAATCGCAAAAACGTGTGCCTGATTGGCACAGGTAACGCCGTGGGGGTACTTCTGCTAGATTTATATAATGTTTAAGGACCATATGTTATAGACTGAAAACCCATCTACCTTAACTGTTGAAATCAAGATTTGAAGGAAACTAACTGTTTGGGTATTCACACCAATGGGAGGGAGGGGAGGAACGTAAACCCCCCCACCCCTGTTGGGAATGGGTCTAGTAAGGGTGCAACAATGGTAAAAAATGGTGCAGTACACTAATAGACAGCTATGGAAACCATATTAATTCTCATGTTCATTATCATCTCATCCTTTTGGCCTTCAAGCTGCAATTATCCATTTTATATCTTTCCCTCTCTGATCTCCCCCCCCCCCCCCCCCCCCCCCCAGCTGCTTTCTTGCTGAGCTATGATCTGGTCAGCGGTCGGTCNTAAGAGAACCGGTGTAGAATGTATGTAAAATCTTGTAAAATCAGCTTCTTCTATAATATATGCACGAAATAAGGCAGTTTTGTATAATATATGTCATTAAACAACCCAGCCAACGTCTCCATGCTTCAATGACTTACATTCTTGATTTAATGTGTGTCTGCGAATAACGGTGTAAGTTTGCTCGTGTAAAAGTGAAAATATTAAAAGGTTCCAATGCACTACTGTTACCTGTCAAAATAAGTATAGTCGCACTCGTACACTGTGCACACGCACAGTCCAATTTCCAGTAGCGCGCGGGGATACAGACGGGAGGAAAAATTTATAAGAATAGTTAAAATCTTTGTAAAACTTGATTATTTGCTGATCTCTGTCAAAAACATACAATTTGTGACTTGTGCGGTTAGAAAGGGATAAAAATACACAACATTATTAATATCGGCAAAAATGACGAAAGTGTGAATGATATATAAAATGGGATGGGCTCCTACAAAACCTCAGATTTGGGGGAGAAAAAGCATATTTTTGCACACTCTTGTATGCATAAGGTAAGTCGTCTTTACTGAAAAAGGGACTGTTTACGTAGTTTCAAGGGACCCTCCAATCGCAAAGTGGAATGTCCGATTTTTCTTTAAACTTTTGAAAAATAACATTTTCATTCGAATTTTAAAGATGTTTAAAGGATTGATGGAAACAGTTGTGAATTGGGAATGCCACTGATCAAACGAAAGGTCAATTTATATATCGCCTACAGTCCCTTTAAATGCTTTTTGTTTATAGTACCTTTAAATGCTTTTTGTTTACAGTCCCTTTAAATGTTTACAGTTCCTTTAAATGTTTACAGTTCCTTTAAATGTTTACAGTTCCTTTAAATGTTTACAGTCCCTTTAAATGTTTACCAAAATATTCTCAAACAATACCAAACAAAAATATTCTCAACCAACACTAAACAAAAATATTCTCAAACAATACCAAACAAAAATATTCTCAAACAACACCAAACAAAAATATTCTCAAACAATACCAAACAAAAATATTCTCAAACAACACCAAACAAAAATATTCTCAAACAACACCAAACAAAAATATTCTCAACCAACACCAAACAAAAATATTCTCAAACAACACTAAACAAAAATATTCTCAAACAACACTAAACAAAAATATTCTCAAACAACACCAAACAAAAATATTCTCAAACAACACCAAACAAAACTAAACTGCATCAGATTCTTATTAAATTTATTTCTTTTTAGTTTCACTGTATTTTGTTTGTACAGTGTTCAAGAACTGGCTGTAGAGAAAATAGAAGGTAAACTTTCTTAATTAGATTTATTAGATTTTCAATTGAAGATTTTTCTTTCGATGAGTTCGACTTTAAAAAAATCCCAGATACTTTCTTAAATATGTTCACAGAAAAAATTAGATGATTTTTTAATAAGTAAGTCTATACCTATTGCAACTTACAATCAAGCATATTATTTAAAATTGTACATATAATAGATTTGAGTTTTAGAAATTTAGCTCATTAAAGAAATCCTTTAGAATACCATAACAAAGTTGCTTCTTGGTAGAGATATATACAATGAACTTTCGTCAACAATGTTTCCAGAATATATTAATGTATAATTAAGTCAAAATTTTGACAATTTAGATCTTTTAAATCTATTGTTCTAATTTTTTGTTAACGTTTGATAGAAAACATTTGTTTTGTTAACGTTCACCAAAACAAAATTTAAAAAAATGCTTTTAGCACAGATTATCTACAGTGTGAACCAGCAAACTGTGGATATAGGAATACTCCATTGCAACAATACGCATCTATGCTGATGTAACAAAATAAATAATAAAAATAATTTGTTTTTTTTCTAAGGAATGTCATTTACGCCCAAGGGTTTATCATTGAATCCCTCGGGGGTTTAAATTTACATTGATTCTAATTTGTCTGAGAGTAAAGGATACATTTATGATGATGTAACAAAATAAATAGGTACCACAAAAAATTACTTATTGAGTAAAATGGGACTGTTTAAACTCCATAATACGATGTCTCATGTTTATTAGACAATTTGAAGTCAACGACTAGAGTCTAAATGTCGTCTTAACATTCCAAAGTTTTCTGGTTCTCACTGTAAGTGTCCCTTTTATATAAATTATCATATCTATATTACATAATTAAAATGTCGTCATGGTTTTGAATATATTTAGAAAACTTGAAATTAGGATATCGACGGCCCCCGCCAATCCAACCATATCTATATCATGAAGAATATAACTCTATACCAGATCAAAAGGAGGAAAAAATGTTGGAAAAAGAACAAACTTCTCACACCAGAAATGTGTGGATCACAATGGGTAATATTTTAATTCGCACGCCCTGCATATCACTGTATACACGTTTAACTGAAGTAAATTACAAGTCACGTTTAACTGAAGTAAATTACAAGTCATAAATTACAAGTCACGTTTAACTGAAGTAAATTACAAGTCAAGTTTAACTGAAGTAAATTACAAGTCACGTTTAACTGAAGTAAATTACAAGTCACGTTTAACTGAAGTAAATTACAAGTCAAGTTTAACTGAAGTAAATTACAAGTCACGTTTAACTGAAGTAGATTAAAAGTCACGTTTAACTGAAGTAAATTACAAGTCAAGTTTAACTGAAGTAAATTACAAGTCACGTTTAACTGAAGTAGATTACAAGTCAGATTCAAATCTATAAAGTTTTCAGTCATAACTTCTACTAACAAAAGACGATTAGGAAAAACTTTTTTTATTTTACAGGCGCTAATCTTAAATTAATGCATATGATCAAGACTAGAGGAGCTACCTACGATGTAACAACCCGAATCTAATCGTTTCAAGTTTTAAAAAGATATGATTTAGTGTTTAAAAACACACAATTTTTCATCTCCTGGTTTTCCACCAGGAAGGAAACTGTTTTACCCAATTTTCTTTTTTTTTTACAATTTACAGCATTATCAGAAAGATATTAAAATAGTCCATAAAATTCATTATGCAATTATGCTTTACTTCATGTCACATTTTGTAACTGCTTAATTTTAAGAGACATTCGTTTGCATGTACAGTACACCTAGCCAGCATCAAAGAAATGATTTTTCGTCACAAACTCAAATTTTCTAATTCCTATATCTTTTCAACATGATGCTGAAAACCTACAGTGAAACCCTTAATAACGAATACATCGAACGAATTCATCAAATGTCGTATTCTTCACTTTCTGATAATGGAATGTTGCAGATATTTAGTTTTTTATTTAAATGATTATATGGAACTCTTTAAAACTGTTCCCGCATATTCATGGCTTTTTATTTATTTTCGCAAATACTGACGATATTTGAAAAATTCTTCTGATGTATTCGTTATTATTATGTATGATATTTCAAACTTCGATAAATAGATCAAGCAGAATTCATAGTTTGAAATATCTAAAGTCTACAATATTGGGTTGCAAGTCACTTTTACAGAAAAAAATTAGATATGACAATACTCAATTTTTAAAGTCAAAACATGGATATCTCATGCATTCTTCCAATGGTACTGTTGTGAATCGGACATGGCACTCTATAAATGAAGGTTCACTTGAAACTTCGTGTACAATCCCTTTAAAAGGAATGGCTAGAGAGTGTAAAATGTTTACGTGTAAACTAATTGAGTTTATAACAAGGTTTATGTTGGGGAGAAAATGCTAAAGTTCACGGGAAGCAAAACTTTCCATACACAGAAGCAGCCGCCAGGTAAACTTAGAAATGTAAAAATCCGGGAAATATTTTCCACCCACTAAACTAAAGTAAAGGAACTGAGTCTTTGCAACAAACTCTGATTTTCTAATCCTTATATTGTCCCAACCAAATGTTGGAGACCTTAGATATTTCAAACTATGAATTCTGTTAGCTCAACTGATCTAAGTTTGAAATATCAAATGTTTACAACATCAGGTCACTAAGATATTGGAATTCGAAAATTTAAGTTTGTGGCAAAAACTCAATTCCTTTAATGTAAAATTGAAATTCTATATATTTTCAACCTTAACTTCTCTAATCAAAGGCATATGGTGAAACACAAAAATGAGTTCAATTTATAACATATGACTGGATAGTATCAACGCTAACCTATTCAAGGTGTTATATATCATTGACTAATATCCAAAAAAAGTGTGATGGTCTAATTAATTGCTTTATGAACAGGCTCAAAACAAGGCTGAACTTCAAAATGACTTATCTATTTAAGATTTCTGTCAACTGAAAAACTTATTTAAACATTACAAAGAAAAATCAAGTTTTTAACCAACCACACAAAACTTAATTCATAAAAGTTTTTAAAGGTAACAGCTTGAAACCTCTGTCTAAGTAACAAAGAGAATAATTTCACCGTTTTTATTATTGCACTGTTTTAAATACACTTACTCATCGATCGTAGTACCAGTCAGATGAAAGCATTCACAATCTCACCAGACCTGCTCAATTCCGGTTTTGGAGCGTCTGGTGCTACTCTGCATAGCACTGGTATGAATGTGCATGCTCTCAACTGACTGGTGCTACTCTGCATAGCACTGGTATGAATGTGCATCCTCTCATCTGTCTGGTGCTACTCTGCAGAGCACTGGTATGAATGTGCATGCTCTCATCTGACTGGTGTTACTCAGCATAGCACTGGTGGGAGTGTGCATCCTCTCATCTGACTGGTGCTACTCTGCAGAGCACTGGTATGAATGTGCATACTTTCATCTGACTGTTGCTATAATGAGTAAGTGTATTTAAAACAGGTGGATTGTTGAATATTACTGCTTATACATCAACATTGAAACCATAATTGAAAATAAAAAAGAATCAGTTAGAAAACATTTGCATTTTCATTCTTCTTTGATCATAAAAGGTTTAAAAGATTACCTTGTGACTCTATTGTCGGTAATTTGAAATCACTTTTCCACACCCTTTCATGGAGTTATAACTATAGAAAATAAATAATACATTTATATAAATCTAGATCAATACCGCTCTGGCATAAACTGACAGAAGGACAAGTAATCCTTCAGATAGTTTACTCTGGTAACAGGACGGATAGTCTAGAGAAATACAGGACAAGGATACAGGACGCTGGAGCTAGAGTTATACTTTCTAAAACACAGGACCTGTCCTGCGTCCTTACAGCACAACTTATTCGGTATATTATTATATTACAATAATAATAATAATAATAATAATAATAATAATAATAATAATAATAGTAATAATAATAATAATAATAGTAATAATATTAATAATAAGAAGAAAAATAATAATAATAATAAAACAACGATGATGAAGATTTTTATAGGCTCTTAGCATTCGACTTAGAGTTTGTAGCTCGTGATGATATTATTATAACAGCTGATGTTGATGCATTCATTATGACGGAAAAATTCCTTCTTCCTTTATCATTAGTAAGTATTAGTAACTTTATTAAAGGGACTGTTTTTGTAATTTAAAGTGACTCTCATGTATAAAGGAACATTTTAAACCTTTATTTGCAGGAGAAACCGTCGTTTTAATATCTTGCATGACAAGTGAATTATTCTGAAAACATAACTCCTTTGTTTATATAAGCAAAAGTCCGCAAGTAATGTTTATAAAGTAACAACATATAATCAGTAATAATCAAATTCAGAAAGAGAAACATTGATAGCTCTTTCAACCTTGATAAGACAAAGCTTGTTAGGGTACCGTTGTAAATCGGACATGCCACTTTACATTTTGATGGTCACTTAAAATTTTGTCTTCTGTCCCTTTAAGTTCTCTAAGTCCTGAAGTGCCTAAAATGGACTAAAATTGCGTTATAATCATAGTCATTATTGATTTGTTATAAGAGGAAGATGAATACATGAAAATTAGTTTATTAAATCTTGTCAGAACTAACCCCATTTTTATTTTCCAATATAACATAGACCTACAACCATGAGCTCTACCATCTAGTAAAAGATAAATATTTAGCATCTAGTAAAAGATACATATTTAACATCTAGTAAAAGATACATATTTAACATCTAGTAAAAGATATATATTTAACATCCAGTAAAAGATATATATTTAACATCTAGTAAAGATAAATATTTAACATCTAGTAAAAGATAAATATTTAACATCTAGTAAAAGATATATATGTAACATCTAGTAAGAGATAAATATTTAACATCTAGTAAAAATGAATATTTAAAATCTAGTAAAAGATACATATTTAACATCTAGTAAAAGATATACATTTAACATCTAGTAAAAGATGCACCTTTAACATCTAGTAAAAGATATATATTTAGCATCTAGAAAAAGATACATATTTAACATCTAGTAAAAGATACATATTTAGTTATAGTAAAAGATATTTAACATCTAGTAAAGTTACATATTTAACAAAAACATCTAGTAAAAGATACATATTTAACATCTAGTAAAAGATAAATATTTAACATCTAGTGAAAGATACATATTTAACCTAGTTAAAGATACATATTTAATAACCTAGTTAAAGATACAAAATTAACATCTAGTAAAAGATACATATTTAACATCTAGTACAAGATACATATTTAACATCTAGTAAAAGATACATATTTAACATCTAGTAAAAGATACATTTTTAACAACTAGTGAAAGATACATTTTTAACAATGTCCGATTATTATTGAGATATGTCGCGCCGAGCCTTTGCCAATTGAACTATATTTGTTGATATACAAATGTATAAGCTGAAAAGAGCTGATAACATTTGCGAAAATGTTAGTTTACAGTAAAATAAAATTTTCATTGTTTTCTAGGCAGAGAAAAATATTTGGATTTGGAGATACGAACTTACATACAACACAGGATACACCTTCATGATGCCGTTTATTGGAGCTTATAGGTAAATATTTGGATTTGGAGATACGAGCTTACATACAACACAGGATACACCTTCATGATGACGTTTATTGGAGCTTATAGGTAAATATTTGGATTTGGAGATACGAGCTCACATACAACACAGGATACACCTTCATGATGCCGTTTATTGGGGCTTATAGGTAAATATTTGGATTTGGAGATACGAGCATGCATACAACACCGGATACACCTTCATGATGCCGTTTATTGGAGCTTATAGGTAAATATTTGGATTTGGAGATACGAGCTCACATACAACACAGGATACACCTTCATGATGCCGTTTATTGGAGCTTATAGGTAAATATTTGGATTTGGAGATGCAAGCTTACATACAACACAGGATACACCTTCATGATGCCGTTTATTGGAGCTTATAGGTAAATATTTGGATTTGGAGATGCGAGCATGCATACAACACCGGATACACCTTCATGATGCCGTTTATTGCAGCTTATAGGTAAATATTTGGATATAATGCTTTCAATTTTTCAAAGAAAAGTTTTAATTTCTATAAGAAAAAATGTTCACACCTGTAATAAAGTCGGATGAAAAGAAGATATTTTCTTGTATGTATAGATAAGAAAAATTATTCAAAATATGAACTTTGAGCTTAATGTTTTTAAAGAGAATTAAAGTGTATAGTAAAGATATAATTGCAAGGGTTTACTTACTTATAAGTTATAATTACGTCTACACTCTAGTGTTAAGTGATTTTCAGTTATAAGGGGGGGGGGGGGGGGTTGAATAGTTAAAAAAAAAATCCTTGTTTCAGTAAAATTTGGAGAGAAATGCTGTGGTACAACGGTAGTTTGTCTGATATGGTGAAACATTATTCTAGTCTGCTTAACTTCAAGGGATTTCATTTCTTTGAATATTAATTGTAATTTTTATCATTATTTTTAATTAAATCATTCATTCCACGACTTAGCATTCACGCGACTTAGATCCTGATGTACCTTACACTATGCTCTATCTCTGGTTTTAAGTGAAGTTTCCAATATGTTCAAAATTTACGCAGCAACAAGCATACATTAAAGAATTTAGTTTTTAATACAAAGACTAATTTTTTAATTCCAATATCTTTGCAGCCCAATGTACCAAACTATAACAATTGCTATACATTCCGTTAGATCAAAAACACGATCGGGTTGCAAATATATACGGATCAAAAAATTTTTAGTTTGTGGCAAACACTCATTTCCTTTCCATATTTAATCTACAAACTACAAGTTCCCTTAATGTTTCTGTTCAGACACGAGTAGACACTTTTTTTGACTGAGATTACATTCAAAAAATGATTTAGTAAGTGAAAATATTTATAGCCATAGTTCTATATAAAAAGATTGAAGACGACTTTTTCAAATTTAAGTTTGAATGAAATGTGTTCCAGGATGATTACACATGGGATGTTGATCAGCATATTGTAAGTAAAAGAATATGACCCTGTAGTGAAAAGAGTTACCCACAAAGAATGAAACTTCAGAGACGACTGTACGGAATTTAATCATGCTTTTTTCTCAAAATTCATTGAACCTTGCAGTTGTACACTTGGTTTTATCTTGTCAGTTCAATTTTTATTCCTATTAAAAACATGATAAATTTCAAATGTCCATATATAACCTCATAGCCCCCTAAGTCGTCATTAAAATCTCATCCTCATTGGATAACCCTGTTCTCTGTACATCAACAATAAAAACAATAACTACCTCACCCCCTTTGGTATCAAATGGTTAGATAATGCACAATGTACAAAATACCAATTGAAAATAACCATTGATAAAATATATTTCATTTGAATGAAAAGTTGTTCCCCAACGCCCAAAATATTTTGAATTATAAATGTGGCCTACTACAGTGAAACCCTTAATAACGAATACATCGGAAGAATTTATCAAATGTCGTCTTGACAATTTTTCAATGAGTTTTATACTATATTACGTTAATTTCAGTATTTGCGAAAATAAATAAATAGCCCATGAGTATGCGGGAACAGTTTTAAATAGTTCCATATAGTCATTTAATTAAAAAAACTAAATATCTGCAACATTCCATTATCAGAAAGTGAAGAATACGACATTTGATGAATTTTTTCGATGTATTCGTTAGTAAGGGTTTCACTGTAGAACAATTTTTTTATTTTCGTCTAAATTTTATACATCCACTTTATTTTGACCCTTTTTAGATATTAAGCCTGATATATCATTAAATCTAATTGTTCCAAAAAATAAGTGGCAAATATTAGCTTCATCACCCCACCCCCTCGTAGATAACTGTTTAAACTGATAAATTGATTTAAATTTCAACGTTTAACACAAACTTGATATTTTATTGATTAACAAGATCGATGAAACGATGATTATTCTCCTCAGACTCTATGTTTTAATACTATTACTAACATCCAGTGTTGTAAAGCTTTAATATTTAAAACTGAAAATTCTGCTAGATCAAATAGTTATCAGAGAAAATAAGAATATTTGATTTATTATTGAAGGTTCAGGAACCAAATTTAATAAATAGCAAGAAATATTTGAACCGCGAAAACTAGTTTGAACCACTTCTCTTCAGCTTTACCCTGCGTAGAAAAAAAGTGATTTAATTTAGTCTAAGCGTTTAATATGTAGTTTACTATTCATAAAATCTGGTCCTAGTTCCGTTTTTGGGCTCTTGATTTAAATTATCGCCTATGCTACAGTGGTAGGCGATTATATCAATACAATGAAGACGAATTTTGATTTTTATTTTATACCAAGCTGTTAAATAGCATTGACACACATAAACATAGAAGATAACCTGTTAATAAAAGCTCCTCTTTGATATTTAAACTTTTGATTCTCAAAAGCTTGTTGGCAATCAAAACTTAAATAAAAAGTCGTCTTCATCGATTTTATATTTTCGCTAACCATATTCAAAAAAAATATGATATCTGTGTATAGGTGAGCAGATCTATCCTAGAGTCTGGATTCTGCTCCGTACCGTCGTCTAACAGCCTCTGGTCTGAAGTTAACCTAGAACCTAAACCAGAAAGGTGAAAAAATTCAACCTTGTTAACAGGGAAAAGATTTAAATTTCTGAATTTTAGTGAAAATAAATGGATTTCTCATTGCAAATTATAATGTTCTAATCCTGTATCTTTATCTTTAACTATGTCTTCTGGATCTATTAGAATTCAAAGTTTAAAATATTGAAGGTCTAAATCATCAGGTTGCAGAAATATAAGATTGCAAAAGTTGAGTACATGTGCCAGGCGAGAAATCGGTTCCTTCCCCCTGATGATCTCTCTCTTTGTTTTTTATTACTAAAAAATTTCCGTTTTTTTTTTTCCTGGGAATTTCTTTTCGACATTATTATGAGTGATTTTACTTGGCTCAATATATCTAATTTGAAATTTACTTTATCTCATTTTTTCTCATTTTATGAACTGAAATAATATTCCCCCATCTCACATTACACATTTGATTTGAGTAAATATGTAATAAGCAACTTAATAATAAAGGTGATTTTTCTTTTAAAAAATTTAGAAAATAAGTTTAGCCCAAGAAACCATGTCAAATGCTTTACTTAGGTCCATTGAACAGGCAAATATAGGCCTGCCTAGTCTATTATGATGATCTATTACAGTGTGTATCGCCCAAGTACATATAGATGTGCTAGGTTTAGCTTGAAACCTTAACTGTAGCTCATCTGTTGGAAGTGTACCCCTTCGAGAATAATGATAAGCCAATCAAACCACTTAAATAATAAGCTACACCAATATGCAATGGCTCTGTAGATATCACTTGATGCAATATCTCCTAGATTGTCCTTAACAATAGGTACTATAGTACAAAGAAGCAGAAATGCAGGAATTGTACTGGTACGCAGAAACTATTTAATTAGTATCGTAACATGTTTTATGAGATCATCACACGAATTTTATGGACAATCCGAATTAAAAGAGAAAGTTGGATCACTTTACCCTGATTTTAATTTAGTTAGAGGTTCAAACAAAGTTTTCTCGTTGATTCTATCCAGCTCCTCCGGTAGACTAGGATCTACCTGGAGAGCAATGGATTTCTGAACCCGAGCAAACTCCTATCCTAAATCATGTTTCTGATAAAGTTCACTATAGTGATAGTACAAATAATTAATGATGTAAATGTTAAACAATTTTTTTTTATTTGTAAAATTGTTGCATCATCCCTCATACTTTTCTAGAGATGATAACTGTTGGCATGGCTCGGGTATCTGGGAAGATTGCAATAATAAACTTTGGACCAGAAATGCAATGATTAGGTAAGACACTTGTTGAGCTCAACTATACGTAACTAGCTCAACTACCTCATTTATTCCTACCACATGAAATTATTACTTTTTGAAGATTGTGATTTGTGATGAAGTATACCATATGGGAATTGAGTTGTTGCCACAAACTCTGATTTTTCAATCCCTCTATCAGGTTGCAATCCCTCTATCAGGTTTCAATCCCTCTATCAGGTTTCAATCCCTCTATCAGGTTTCAATCCCTCTATCAGGTTTCAATCCCTCTATCAGGTTTCAATCCCTCTATCCGGTTGGAAAGGTATAAAAAAGATCATTTGATTTTGTGGCAAACAAATAAATTCCTTTATTCTAGGATTCTTGTCTAATCTAATTTTAAGAATGGTGTATTTTAAGAGAGAACAAATATTTAGGTGAAAGGTTTATTGTGAAATCACAAACAAAACACAAAACGTGGATAAACTTTGAAAAAGTGTTTTCATTGTTCAGGTTTCAAGGAAAGGGGTGCAAATGGTGGCACTTCTATCCGGAGGAGGGTGTAAATGAGCTCGAGCAAAAGTTCAGGTAATCGCCAACCAAAGTAGTCTTTGCCACACAATGTGGTAAACCTTAGATACTTAATCTAAGTTTGAAACATCAAAAGTTGCAAATATTTTAGAATTAGAGAGTTTGAGTTTGTGGCAAAGACTTAATTCAATGTTAAGGTTTTGATTTATTATTTTCTTATTTTTTCAGAGAGATCATGTCTAGTCCTGGGGATACAGGTATCAACTAAATAAACTTAAAGGGACTGTTCGCGTAATTTCAAGTGATTTAAAGGGACTGTTCGCGAAATTTCAAGTGATTTAAAGGGACTGTTAGCGTAATTTCAAGTGGTCTAAAGGGACTGTCAGCGTAATTTCAAGTCATTTGAAGGGACTGTTAGCGTAATTTTAAGTGATTTAAAGGGGCTGTTAGCGTAATTTCAAGTAGTTTGCTGGGGATACAGGTATCAACTAAATAAACTTAAAGGGACTGTTCGCGTAATTTCAAGTGGTTTAAAGGGACTGTTAGCGTAATTTCAAGTGATTTAAAGGGACTGTCAGCGTAATTTTAAGTGATTTAAAGGGGCTGTTAGCGTAATTTCAAGTTATTTAAGGGACTGTTAGCGTAATTTCAAGTGACCTCAATGCAAAGACGGCAATGCGCTTGAAACCTTAATCTAGTAAAAATATGGCAGATTCCGACTCTACAATTGGGTTTATTTCTGTAAGTTTTTCCTTCGCTTCTAATAGACAAGACATGAGCAAATCACTTTCGTAGAGAACCTGGAATAATACTCTGTTTAAAGAAACAAAACCATGATATCTCATTAATACTTGATCAGACAAAGCTTTTAAAGGTAAATCGGACATTGCCATCTTTGCATGGAGGGTTACTTGAAATTACGCTTACAGTCCTTAAATATATTTTTATTTATTCAGAGATAACACAAAGAAATTATTGACTCTGACAGGATATGTAAAAAAGTGAGAAAATAATCTATTTTCTAATTTAAGGTTTAGTCTCTACATTGCTGAAAGGAGCGCATCATTTAAAGAAGACCTACATGGACCCGTATATGTCAGTTGAAAATATACCAAGGTAACGACTAATCAAATAATTTATATTTTAAACAAAGATATTTTTTTATTTTTTCTCTTGAACCTACAGAATCTTTCAGCAAATGTTGCACATTGATTTTTTAAATTTACGTTCCTTTTGAAAGAAATCTTTTGGGGCCATTTTAAGGTTCTATTCCCTCAGAAAACTATTTGTTAAAACCTCTCCATCCTTGAAGTTTTCCATGGGGTTGGAAGCTTAATTTAAAGTTTTTCCTTTTTTTCTGTTTTTCAATTTTCTAAGGTTCAATTTCTTTTCTTTCAGTTTCTTGTATTGTTTGTTTTCAATTATACTTACTCACCTCAAACTCAATTTCTTTATTTCTATATCTTTGCAACTTCCGTTGTTAAACTTTGATAAATTTGGACTTTTTAATGAAAAGTATGAAATTTTACAAATTATCGATGATATTAGATTAAGGATTTGCCAAAAGTTAATCTTGTTGGTTAATTTTCTTTACCTCTTTAAAAAAAAAGCTAGTTCTTTTTTACAAAATTTAATTTTTAATTTAAGTAATAAAAAAGGCTTGTAGTTTAATCGTTTTAAATTTTTAAAGAAATTGAATACTTACCTAAACTCTAAGTTTTCCACTCACATTTGTTAAACCTGATGTCTTCGGCTTTAAAAATTTCAAATCAAATATGGAAAAGTTAAAAGTTTTGAAATATCAACCGTCAGGTTCTAAAGATATGCGTTTAATAAAACTGTTCAGTTCTTTTTTCTATTTTTTCTCCTTTTAGGGAAGATCCATCGGGAGAACTAAAAGTCTGGTCAGATCATAAAGACTGATGGATAAATTGTTTCAACTAAATCAACAAAAATAAATAAATCTATATTATATTTATATATATATATGTTGGGTATAGCCGGCCAAACGGCTGGACCGATTGGAGCTGAATTTTTTTGTGTAGACTCATGGGTGTCATAGGATAAATATAGTTTGACAAGCATTTTTTTTAAATTTTTTTTCCACGGGCAACGCCGGGCCTTTTTAGCTAGTACAATATAAAATTAATAATTTCCATTTAATTGCAATCAAAAATGCTACCTGATACTCTGTAAAATCAAGACAAGAAATAAACTTGACAATTATCAAATTCTCAATGGAAATAAGACAATAAACTTGAGCAGAACAAAACAGAGATAAGAGACATACAATACATCATGCACCTCTGCCCCTTTAGTAAAAGTAAATTCAACCTGTATGAAGCATAAAGTCTGACCGCGTCAACTTTGTAGCACCGGCTAGTCCTGTCCATAGAGCTAGGTACAGTACAAACTGGGACCGGAAAGGTTGACCCGGCTCGGAAATTTAAATGTACTACGGCTGCCATACGGCTGCCCGTAACATGATAACCATTGAATGCAAATGCGTTCCTGTCAAATAAACCAGGGGATAGGTCAAGTGACCCTCCATTCAATGTATATAATTTGAAATTATTTTTAACTATGGTTTCTCTACAAAAGTGGCTTGCGCATTTCTACTGAAGGAAAACATTTAGCAACTATCAAATAAAGATGTCAAGGGTAACGTTGTGAATCGGGCATTGTCATCTTTGCATGGTGGGTCACTTTAAATTACCCTTTAAACTTTATCCCCAACCAACACAAGTCTTATATCTTTCTCCTTGTCTGTCCGGTCTAAGTTTTCAACTAGAATAGAAAACTATAATTTTAATTAGATTTATTCTGAATGAATTTAGAAAGTATAATAATATGGCGTACACAGTTTACTGAGGTTCAGAACTTGATAAACTTTTGGGAGTATTTTTGAACATTTAAAATCCAAACTAAGATCATGTTAGAGATTAAATTTGAAATTGATCTTTAAGGGACTACAGCGTAATTTCAAGAGACGATCCAGTTTGATAGTGATATGTCCGATCCACAACGGTGCCACTTAAATCTCGTATTTAACAATCAGGAAATATCAAGGTTTATGGCTAGAAATTAATGATACATATACATGATTATCCACAGAGGATGAGACTTCCGAGCCGATTGTACGGAATTTGTTAAATACATTTTCTTGCATTCAGGGTTTCTTGTAGACCAAAACTAGCAAATGTCTGTGCTTAATTATTAATTAAACCATCAAAATACTTAATTGAATGAAGATTAAGCTTTAAATCGTCATATTTTTAGAGTTTTGGGTCGTCTTTACAGTCTCATCCTTTGTGAGTAAACCTGTATCTCATTCATCCTTAATACGATGAAGGCTTTAAGGGGTACCGTTGTGAATGGGAAATGCCACTTTATAAATGGGGAGTCACTTTAAATTGTGTCTACAGTTCTTTCAAAAGATGTTAAATACAAAAATCAAAATGCTCGGTATTGTGGTGGTTTTCTCCTTCTTTTTCTTTAACTCTTTCCTCTATTCTCTAAGCTGCAACGTGTACCAGGTTGAATGTTGGAAGTTTGTTTGGTAATGTCGTATTCATTTCTAGATTTACTTTGATTTTATTTAAAAGATTAGACACGAACATTTTTGTAAAATGAGAACCAAGAACTGGGGAATAAATGTCGTCTTAATAAATTTTCCTAAAAATTTTGCAGTGTTGCGTGAATATTTATTTTTAGGGCGCACTATAAGAATATTTTACCAAAACATTACAAAATCCGTAGCGACATTTTTAAAAAAAAGAGAAAAAATAAACTTATTTAAAATTTTCAATTTTGATAAAAAAGAGATTACATGAAAAAAAATTTAAAAATTTTTGAGGTGCATTGTTTTAAAAAAATAATTTTTAAAAATTAATAAGTAAATTTCCTGAAGTGTCCAAATCCGTCATTTTTATTCTTGTATCAATCAAGGTAACCTGGAATATCAAAATTTCGCTATTAGATTTTTAAAGGAGATGAACAGTTGCCACAAATTCTGATTTTCTAATCACCATATATATGTAAACCATAGATATTTTTAACATTGACATTGATATTGATCTACAACTTCAGGGTCTGTCCTAAAGAAC
>NW_019397377.1:39527-208323 GCF_000591075.1 Eurytemora carolleeae
TTATTATTATCATTATATTACCTGTAACATCTCTGTAACAGGTTCTTTGTGTGAAATGAACTTCTCACCTTTGCCTTTCTTTCTTAGAACTGAACAAATTTACTTTTTAAAAATTGGGGAAATTCTGGATATAAAATCAATCTCATATTAAAATCTTATCAAAAAAGTGAAATCTGTTTTTTGTATTCTTCTAGGCTTAAAGGTCACTTAACGCCCCTTTTCTATAGGAACGATTTGATACTTAAGATGTTGTTTTTAACAAATCCCTATGTACATGACGCAGTATCAATTTCCCCCAATCTTGTATCTGCTATATACTAGTCTACAAGTTATTGAATAAGTAGTTTTCCATAAACTATCTTTATTACGCAGTTTTAAAGATCAAGTTTAGAAAAATGTTTATATTATGAAGCATGTGCATAAACTCAGATACAGTAGGTTTCATAATATTTCTTAGAAAGATGTTGAACAATCATGGTTTTCTGAATGCAATTGCATGACGAGTTGGTCTACATTAATCTCAATTTAATCTTGCTATCCTGTACTATTCTGTTTTGAACATAAATTCTATTTTTTCCTGTTCAGTTTCGTACTATTGTAATGTAACCTTATATCTGTATACCTGAACTACGTACGTTGTACATTATTAATTATCTAAGTTTGTAAATAGCTATGTAAAAACTATATCATAATGTATCTGAACTGCGCTTTACATAATTATGTAACATGATTATCTTAACTACGATGTGTATAACTACATAAGACCTGTAGCTTAATTGAGTTTGTAAATAATGACGTAAAACTTGTAACTATGTTTATTAACTTAACTTGTAACATAGAACCCAAAATACATTCAGTTGGAATAATACTCCACTTTGATTACAGTGTGAGAGTAGAAAATAAGAAGCGTCCTGAATATCACCTTCTTGAAAGATAGATATAGATTGGAAATTACGTTGAGTTGAGTTAGACCTGGAAAGATTCAGTTTTAAATGCGTTAATAGGAGTAGGGCATTTACTACACTATTCTATTTGTAATAAACTGTTGCATACTATCCTATTTTGTACTATTCTGTTTTGTACTATTCTGTTTTGTACTATTCTGTTTTGTACTATTCTGTTTTGTACTATTCTGTTTTGTACTATTCTGTTTTGTACTATTCTGTTTTAAACTATTCTGTTTTGTACTATTCTGTTTTGTATTAAGCTCTATTTGCCCAGAAGTAAACTTTTAATAAATCAGATTTCACAGATTTGAAAGTGCTAAGAGGAGTATCGAACACGAGCACAGTTGAAATGCTTTGCATAGATTTAAACCTTCAAGAATTAAAAGGATATTGAGCGCTCCACGGTTTCTAAATCCATGATCTAAAGATGTAGTACTCCTGCTCTGAGCAGATTTAAACCTTCAAGGTCACTTTTATTTAGAGATATTAACGGTATCTATAATATAGGATACTCAGACTGAGACTGTCCAATCTTGCCTTCATTGGACTTTTTACACGCACGAATATATCATGCTCCATGTTTAGCGGCGGAAAATGTAAATTTTGAGATCATTTATACACACTTCTATCTAAGGGCCTGGCCCAATCCCCTCAAAATTGATTATTTTCGATTAAGGTTTCCCATGACAGTGGTTTGCGAACTTATACTACATAAATAATGGAGAAAATGTCAAAATTAAACTCTTTTTAAGTTTCTTTTACAACAATATTTTTCACTTTATCAATCAGATAAACTGAAACTTGAAATAAAAACAAAACTCATTTTGCGTTCTTTCATGTGCAGCTTACAAAATAATAATAAAATCAATTTTTCTGATCAAGCAAAGATATATTTTCTAACTTATTTTCATAAGTTTATTAAATCATATACGGTTTCCCACATCAAATAAGACCACGTCAATGGGTCTAAATTACGATTTGGGGGACAAATCAGAAAATTTAAGAAGAATGATTCATTTTGACAAATTTAATAAGGCTATTAGAATTTTTTTTGGCAGAAAATGCTATATTTTTTCGAGTATTATATGCGTATTTTGGCGCTAGAGATTGGAGATAATCTAACATCATATGGAACGCTCTGTATAATGTTGGTCTTGAATGCTGACTCCGCAAGAAACATGAAGAATTTGAGCTGTTTTTATTGTCAAGTTTAAATCAGTAAGGCTGTATTGTCATCATTTCCGCAAAACTAATGCAAAACTAAAAATGTTGCGATTTAGAAATTGAAACATTTACAATGTATTTTAGCGGGGATAAGGAAAAGGATATGTTTTTATTATTTTCGAAGTTTTCTTGCATGGATTGAACAAAATTTTTTTGATGGAACATTTAGAATTTTTTGTTAGAAAATAATAAATCATATCTTTCACAAAACAAAATCATCAAGTCTAGTTATTTTAGAAATTACGGTCCATACTTACAAGATAGTTCATCGAAAAAAGATGCAAAGGTTCCAGATAATTTACCAAAGACATTTTCTTAAGAGCGACTTCCCAAGTGACAATTTCCCAAGTTGCAACTTCCCAAATGTACATCTTCCCAAGCGGCAACTTCCCAAAGGCTAGGTTAGGCCTTCTGAGGCGCCGCAGGCTACAAAGGGGCCGAACGCTGCAGCTAGGATGGGCAAGGGGGCCAAACGCTGCGGCTAGGACAGACTTGGGAAGTTGCCGCCCTCAGAAATTGAACATTTGGGAAATTACCATTTGGAAAAATACCCTAGGGCAGTTGCCGCTTGGGAAATTTTTTTTCTAGCAAAGTACCTAACATCCAAATTTTACCTATAAGACCAGCTGTAAGAAGACTGACCCCAGCAACTGTGCCAGCTAGAAGACCGGTCAGCAGAGCCATTCCAAATACACTGTCATAAAAAATAGTTTTCATTCCAGATACACTGTAATTCATAAACAGTTTTCATTCCAGATAAAACTTTATATCAAAAAATAATTTTTAATCTAGATACACTAAAATGAATAAGTGGTTTTTTTTGCCAGATACACTGTAATGAGTAAGCAGTTTCAATCCAGATACACTGTAAAAAAGAATAGTTTTCATTCTATATACACTTTAAATAATAATAGCTGTTTTCATTCCAGACACACTACAATGAATAAATAGTTTCATTCCAGATAAACTGAAATAAAGAAATAGTTTTCATTCGATATACTCTGTAATAAACAAATAGTGGGCATTCCAGGTACACTGTAATAAATAAATAGTGTTCATTTCAGGTACACTGTAATAAATAAATAGTTTTCGTTCCAGTTTCACTATTGTGAATAAATAAAAACCTCTTTTAATAAAAACATTAATTGAAAGGTTTAGATTCATATTTGAAAGATAATTTATTTGCAGTAAAAACCAGAAAGTCTGGAATAAGAAGATATCTTTTAAACTCTAGTTCACGTGGATTTAACGGTTCTGTTAATATTCCAGAAAGCTGTGACTTTCGATCACAATTTTGCTATTAAACATAATTTTTAAGCCTTTTTCATAAAATACTTTTTTGCTGGCAAATACATTTTGAATGAAAAGTCTAAAACAAACAAAACCGTAAGTTTAAAGATTGTTTGATTATAGACCAAAGCGCGTGAGATTTTAAAAAGAAGAAACCAAATGCTTCTAACTCTGGTTAGTCCAGGGTGAGTTATGACTTTAAATATTCCAATGAACATGAAACACAGAAATTGTACAGTGTACACTGTACAATTACATAGACCCATTTCGCTTAATCAATGAATTTTTATATTACCAGTAAACCTATTTGCTTTGTAAGAATATTAAGTATAAACACTAAAACATTTCTTTAATGTCGTCGTCCATTTAACAGTTTTCTGGTTTTTACTGTATTTAAGGATAAAATTCAATTAAATAAAATTAATAAAGATATTTTTGTTGTCTCTTGACTATTTTGGATTTCAGAACTTGTTTTAGATAAAATTGTTTTAAAATTTTTGGAAACATTAAATCTATTTCCGTATAATATGGCAGATAGTTATTAATTTTACATTTCTGCAGTGAACTCTAAAATCTTGTAAATCCTAAAATGACATGTTTATACGCTACTGCATGAAATTGCATCGCAGCCCTACTCAAGCCATTCGACACATGCATACTACATGAATAATAAACTTTAATCAAATTCAGGGAGGATGAGATTTTACAAAGAATCGTTCGATGTTCGATTAAACAATAGTCCTAACATATATTTAGAATCTCATTATTTGAAGAGACCTGAATCTACCCTATACAACAGATTTTATAAAGGTCAGCGCGGACATCTTTGCAGTATAAACACAAAACTAATTTTTCAATTTAGATAATGGGTTAAATTGCACGACTTTACGCTCTTATAATTGCGCCTTCAGCTTTTTTGTTGAACTTTTTTTAAATTCAAAATTGTTTTAAAGAAGAACTGAGTTTTGCCAATTTTACAGATTTTGTTTTATTTGTAAGTCGATGTCGCACACCATAGATATTTCGAACTAAAAAGTTTATGAGATCATCAAGTCTGAAATATTAAAGGTTTACACTATCATGGGTTGCAATGATTTAAGCTATAGAAAAGTTGAGATTGTGTTAAGAATTTTTAAGTTTTTCCTTTTGTTCAAGCAATGTAAAAACTTTCAACTCAAGTATAGGTTTAGATGGAGGGGGGGTTAATGTCGCCCCCCCTGTTTATTTACCTCCTTAGGATATCATTATGCATTGTACCCATAGAGAATAGAATATATAGAGAGAAATTAAAAGAATCTCTCGGTATGAATTTTTTCAGTCCCTTTCAGTCTGAAAGGGAGTTCAAAGTGTACAAATCATGTAAATGTTCAAAAATTATGTGCAGTAGAGTAAGAAAAGAAGGGAAAAAATGAAAGAAAAAAGGAAAAAAGGGGAGAAAATAAGCATAAAATCTTATTTTTGTTTCCAATATCATGTTAAATAGAATTATTTTTTTTCTTCAATTTAAAGTAAAATTGAAGTTTTTTTCTAAAATAAATTGTTTGGGAAGTTTTACTGTTATCCTGTCTTGAGAATTGATAGGGCTTAAATATTTTTTTTTTGTATTTTGAGAAGCTTATTTTTTTGGCTTCTTTTATTAGATTAATGATTCTAATGAACAATCTTACTGCCAAAAGTAAAAAAATTGGATACAAATTAAATTATATTCAAAATATGGCCAAGTTTTGGAGAAGCTGTTTGTACGAGGTCGTATTAACCGACCTAGATGATTCTAACCTAAATGTTTTCTGACCTTATTATAGAGTAGTTTGCACGTGTTTTTGGTCGCTTTGGTTAAAATAAGCGTTAGGTCTGTTTGGCATCCTTTTAGAAATATATAGTTTTAACGACCTAGGATTTTGAGACATATTTAGGTTGGTTAAGCTTATATTTCAGGTCATTTTATACCAGGAAGTTTTTAAGTTGGGTTGGTGAAAATTTTAGGTCTGTTGTGCAATAGTTTTAGGTCGGTTGAACAATAATTTAAGGTTGGATGAGCAATTTTTTATGCTAGATGAGCAATATTTTTAGGTCGATTGAGAATTATTCTTAGGTCAGATGAGCATATAATTTTAGGTCAAAATTGAGCAATACTTTTAGGTCAGTTGAGCAATTTAGGCCGTCCGATCTTAAAAATTGCTCATGCAACATAAAAATATTGCTCATCGACCTAAAATTATTGCTCATCGACCTAAAATTATTGCTCATCCGACTTAAAAATATTGCTCATCCTACGTAAAAGTATTGCTCGACCGACCTAAAATTGATGCTTATCTAATCTAAGATTATTGCTTTACTGACATAATATGTATTCCTAATTGAACTAATATTGTTGCTAAACTAACCTTAAATATATTCATAACCGACCTAAATATATTTCCAATCTTATAGGTCAGTTTGGGACATTTTGGTAGTTGAACCGACAGATTTTTGGGTCAGAAAAACGATATGTTGGAAACTCAGTTATAGTTTCCTTATGGTAAAATGACCTAAAAATATTGATCAACAGACCTAAAAATATTGCTCAGTACTGACATCGAAATATTACTAATCCAACATTGCTCATCCGACCTACAATTTTTGCTCAACCGACCTAAAATTATTGCTCAACCGACCTAAAAATATTCTTCAACTGACCTAAAATTATTGTTCGACAGACCTAGCATATTTCTCTCAACTAACCTGTATGACGTATCTTTCGACCTATGCGAATCCTCTATGCTCCACGTTAGGTTGGAAACTCAATAGGTTCGATGAGCGGGAACCGTTTGTACACACCCTAAAGCTTGCAAAGGATTTTTTTTCTAATTTTAGTTTCGAGAAAACTGAAGATTTTCATGCTTGAGCTTTTCTTGATCTTTACACAGGCATTTACATCTTCTATACAACTTTACTTGTAATAAAACTAAGTATTGGCTCTTTGTGATAAAAAACTTTCAGTTATAGAACATTTCGATATATATCATGGTTGTTTTATAGGACACAGTGCACACTGCATTATTTTTAGATTATATCTAATATGCTATAAAATTGTTTGACAATAACGTATTTACTGCAGATTGTTAGAAGTTGAAAATTCATTTAAAGCAAGATGCAATTTAAAATATACAGTAAGAACCCAAAAACTCTAAAATAGGAAAATATGGGACACAACTATTGTGAAGTGTAAACAGACTTATTTCACTTTTTGCTTTGTTCTGTATTACAACAACATCAATTACATTTAAGTATTGCTATAATGTCGTCTTTCTAATCCATTTTTTTGTTATCACTGAATAGTATCATGATATTCATTGCTGTTTTGCTTCCACATTTTAATCTTTAATACGTTTGTCAATTTAGAACAGAATGCAAATTGCATATTCTTACCTTGAATTTCCTTGGTTGGAATAGAAACAGAGCACTGTGTGAAGTACAATTGCAGTACGATAAAGTACACTAAAAATATGTTAGTTTACAAAATTTATTTAATGAGGTTTAAGCATATTTTTTTTAATCTGCTGAAACTAGTTCATCCTGTTACTGAGTTAACCCAGGTTGCCCCTGAATAGTAGAGTGTACTGCAAGTACAATAATATGTTTGTAAACAACTTTCTGTAGTTAGTCGATGGAAAGATTCCTTCTTAGAATGAGGTGTTGGGTTCTAAACAGGTAGATTTCTCTTTTTATTTTCAGATTTAGTTTTTAGTTAATCTTTTTTCATTTATTAAGTACAATTTGGCGACTTTTTTCAGGTTTTTAACTGGGGNGGGCACTTTTCCCTACACCTTGATGTGATATTATTTGCGTGAAGGTAAAAGGTCAAAAATTCGTTTCTGTGTTTAAAGAATAATGTGATATTGAAAGGTGAAATTAAAAAGTATTTATATTTGGTTTTCAACGGTTTGGTATTGCTAATGTTAAAAATTGATATTATTGACTTTTAATTATTTCAAACTTTTTGCGTGACCTATATTTCACGTGATGAATCTGACAATTATTTTTTTAGTCTGTTTCTTCTTTTGATTCTAGCCTTAGCTACACCTCAACAAACATATGGAAACGAGAAAAAAGGTAATTACGAAGATTTTTAAAAGTTGTTTTTTTATGACTGCATTTTTTATTATACGAGATGTGAATTTCAGTTAAAACGGTAAATAACTAAAACTATAACAAGTCTTGGGAATTCCTAAATGTGATTTTCAATATTTGCACCTTTAAAATTAACGGAGATTTTAAGAAATCTGTAGTCAAATTATCAAATAACAATATCAAGTTACGTTTTCGTCAGTTTTAAAGATTCAAAGAGGGCAGTCCACATTTGTATAAGCTCATGGGACGTTCAGTCTGTTTTTGATACATCATTGTCTTTATGAACTATTTTAGGACAATTTTCAAGTCTTCCCTTAATTTCCATATTTATTGGTACACCCTGTACCCAAGTAACAAAAGTGAGGAATGTCCCCAGATTCTCCAACCGTGGTGACTTTCTTTAAGGAATTTCCGAGGAATTTCTCGAGAATCATTTCCTGTAACTGATTCCTCGGAAATTCTCGAGAAATTCCCTAGAATTGGTCCCCAAGATGAGAGATTTTTGTGGGATCACAGTTTTGAGACTCAGTTTCGAGAAATTCCTGAGAAATTCTCCGGAATTTTCCCCCACAAAATTCCTCAGAATTTCTCCAGAAATATTCTCTGGAAATTCCTGAGAAATTCTTAGGACTTTGTCACCATATTTACGGATTTTTCGGGGAATTTATTAAGAGAATTAGTTTCGAAAAATTCCTGGAAATTTCTACGGAATTTCACCCCAAGAAATTCCTGAGAAATTTTCCTGACTACTTCTCCGGAAATTCCTGAGAAATTCTTAGGACTTGGTCACCATATTTAGGGATTTTAAGGGGAATTTAATAAAAGAATTAGTTTCGAGAAATTCCTGGGAATTTCTTCGGAATTTCACACCAAGAAATTCCTGAGAAATTCTCCGGAATGCTTCTCCAGAAATTTCTGAGAAATTCTTAAAACTTGGTCACCAAGTTTACGGATTTTTCGGGAATGAGATAAGAGAATAAGTTTCGAGAAATTCCTAAGAATTTTTCAGGAATTTTTCTCAAGAAATTCCTAAGAATTTCTCAGGAATATTTCTCCGGAAATTCCTGAGAAATTCTCAGGACTTCCTCACAGAATTTTCAAGTTCCATTTTTCAACAATAGGTGTCTCTGAGGTTCTCTTCTTTTATGCACTGCTCAAACTAAATCTTTTTTTCTTTGCATCCTTATTAATAAAAAATGATAATTTACTTCAGAGCCATCTTTTAAAAAATTATTTTAAACATTTTAAAACATTTTTTTATTTTTTCTTGACAATTCACTTGTCTGAATAAACAAAATACATGACAACTTCAGTAAGGTCAAAAACGACTATAACATTCTGACTTAAGAAGATGGTTATACTTCTAAAAAGTTGGAGGGGCAATATAGTTGTTAAGTTACTCACTACTTTTGTTAGTGAATATTTCAAGATATTCCTGAGGAACTCTTGAGAAAATCTTGGGAATAGTTCCAGGGAAATTCCCAGGAATTGGTTCTGAAGACCTTTTCGCAACAAATTTTTTCTGGTTTTCCTGAAGAATTGGTAACAAAAAATTCCCTAGAATTGGTTACAAGAAATTCCTTGGATAGAGTTACGAGAATTTCCTCGGAATGGGTTACAAGAAATTCCTCGGGCCTGGTTCCTCGGAATGGGTTACGAGAAATTCCTGGGAAAAGCTGTCGACGTTTTCACCGGATTTTCCTTTGAAAGATTCCTGGGAATTTCCGCGGATTTTCCGCAAAATGTTACTTGGCTATCAAGTCGATTTGCTGAGCCCGCGTCCTTTCCTTAGAAAGTGGCCGTGTAGTTGACGTACTTTGCGGGACGATATGTTGGCCGCTAGATGTCTCATGCTAAATTCTTATCTGATAGATAGATATTTCTCCGTACATTTGACGACCAGGCAATATAGGAGACGTCAAGTTGTCGACCAATATAGTTTATGGAAGGAACGGCCTCTGTTGAGACGAATAGAACTTAATGTACAGCTAAAGTTCCATTTCATTTTGGAGTATACTTTATTTTTATGATTTTCAACAAAAGTTTGCAAGCTCTGGCGTAAAAATCTTCCTGATTTCTAAAGTTCTAGTTCTATGATGTAGATTTCTATTTCCTAGGGCTCCAATAAAGTATAGTTAGTTATTAAGTTAAAATCAAAAGCAACCTGATGGTGTAAATCTTTTGAAATTTCAAACTTAGATTACTTACGACAATAGGTTGCAAAGATATAGGGATTAGAAAATAACAATTTGTGACAAAGACTCGATGCTTCTGCTTAGAAGTCATGTCTAGCGCATTAAACCGTGTTTTTTAAAGGAAGTCCTGCGCCATCTATCCGTCCTCAACCGAACTACCCCTCTCCACCTGACCGCCAGCAATATCCTCCCATGGGTCTAAACCCGTCCTCTGCTTGGTACTCGGCAAGAGAAGAGTCCTCTCCGTCCTACCAACTAGAGTATAAGGCACCGGAGTCTAAATATACAGCTCCGGAACCAGGGTATACCCGTACCGAGACACCATACCTGAGAAAATCTGACAACCCTACTGAAGGAGGAAAGCCCTACTCTACTGTAAACAAGGAATTTATTTTTGAGTCACTTTAAACAACCCGTTTTAAATTCCTAGCATTTTTTAAATGGTGGCCTTGTTTCTTTTTTATACAAAATAGCAGCCAGAGATTTAAAGAATTTTGTTCACTTTCTTTATTTGTAAACTCGCCAAAAGCTAATTTTGTTAAACTTTTGGGATGGTTTACCATAGCCATTAATGGACATTTTCAAATTACATGTCGACCTTTTTATCAAATGATTTAAAACTCACAAAGTTGAACCAGGGTAAGCTTGATAATAAAGCGAAGAAGCTTCTACCAGTATTGGCCAAGCTACAAGCTAAATACTTAACATTAAATGGTGAAGAACAAGACAAGGTTAGTTCAAGTTCTATTTATTAAATCTTATTATTTTGGCTCGTTATCCACCTATAGATGGGCATGTTTGACTTTTTCCATTTTGTACGTATATCGTTTCTGAACGACATATTTAATTTCATTCGTCTTTTTTTCAATCGCTCAAAAGTTCCAGACTTTGTTCTTTCTCAAAACTATTGTTCATTTTCCTTCTATTTTTCATTTGTTTTCTCGCAGCAAGATCTTCAGTAAAACCGTTCGTTCAGTAAAATCATTCGTTTAAAAAGTTAGTTAAAAATCCTTTGTTAATTTAAAAATCGATAGTTTTTAAGAAAGTTTCTTTGAAAAATTTGTTTTTTTCATTAAAACAAACTATAGTTTTTTCAAGATCCTACTGACATTTTTAAATGTTTGTTTTTGGTTAAAAAAAAAACTATTATTTTTCAATTCTCAGAACAACCAACTCGTTCATCCAACGTTTACGAAAAAATTGATTCGTTAAGAAAACTATGCCCATCTCTAGATCCACCCAATGCATAAAAAATATAATTTAATTCAGTTTGGTTAATCAACTCAATTAAAAACTTCTCTTTCGGTTTTTTTTTATATTGTAAATTATATTTTCATTTCAGTGCACATAATATATATTTAATATTTTTAGTCCAAAATGTTAAGGTCTTTACTTTTTAGTTGGTTGAGAAGGCTGATATCTACAGAGAAAAGTTTCAGGAAGTCATTGGGAATATAGGTATTTAATATTTTACAACATTGGGAATATAGGTATTTAATATTTTACAACATTGGGAAAATAGGTATTTAATATTTGACAACATTGGGAATATAGGTATTCAATATTTTACAATCTTTTATTATATGTCAACTTTCGGATTAGCTCTATTTACCGCAATGTCTCGTCGTAATTCTTAAAAAATCTAATAATATTTTGAAAATAGTTTTTGAAAATACGTGTTCTGTTTTAAATCTGTAGCTTTATTATTGGAATTTATGATCAGTTAAAAAATTATTTTATATATTTTTATTTATAGTCTTTGATTATTTTATTGTTTTCTTTTTAATTTTTAAATTTAAAAATCTAATTAAGATGAGAAGACTGCTGAAGAATATGGACTGGATCTCAATTTGATAATGAAGGTTTAATTCTATAGTTCTCTGAACCAGGGGCGTATACAGGATTGGTCTTAACCTTACATTGTGTGGCGTATCTATGGAGTGGGGGGAGTTGGGACCCAATAATATGAATAATATGATGTTCGGGCTCGATATACATCCCCCCCCCGCAACCCCCACTGAAATGTCAAGAAGCTTCAAGTACCCCTGGACCAATTTATTATTATATCATGATAACTGTGAGAACTGGCTATCATTGATATCGAGGATATATTTAATGTTCCCTTGTCAGAATGGTTAAAAATCTCTCGTTTCAAATTTAAGATATTTTAACTTTATAAGAAAGAAAAGCTGAAAACTGTAATATTTAAAGTAGACGAAAGATTATCTAGATTGCTAAACTGTTCTTGAATTCTCACATGTAGATGAATTTCAAGTGGCGTGTCTAATTCACAACAGTACCCTTTAGTCTGATCAATCCATGTTGAAAACTGATAAATTTACATCGTGGTAGCTCTAGAGAAAATATTTTTGCCTTTCTGAACAGGAAAACAATGCAGGAAACCTCGGTATTAAACACTTTTAGTTATAAAACGACGTAATCTTCCTTTTTATTGTTAAGACAAAGATTTCAAGGGTACCGTTGTGAATTGAACTTTCCCCTTTTAAATGAGGATTACTATAATTTAAAAAGACAGACCCATGCAAGTCCCTTCACTCATTTAAATTGTAAATTAGATTTTGTAAATTTGTTGTAATTGTATGAAAAATTTTAAACATTTTTGTGTTTAGATTCTTGGAGTTGAGAATAACTATGAAGAAGAAATCGAAGAGGAGTCTTATGAAGGTATAAGCTTTGTATTTAAAACTGAATTTGTATCTTGAAATTTTAAATTTTTTAAGAAATGCACAAAAACTCAGAGGCGGCTTAAGGGGGGGGGGAGGGAGACGATCCCCCTGGAAAATTGGGGGGACATCCCCCTCGATTGAAAATTGAGGGTAGTGCCCCCCATGAAAAAATTTAGGAGCCTGAGAGAAAAGAGAAAAGAGAAAAGAGAGCATGAACCTCATAGCCCTCACATTTGGAGTTTTAAGAATAGATTCCAAAGATTTTGTGTGGAGCTACTTTTTCTTCCCCCCCCCCCCCCCCGTGCTAGTTAATCAAGGTTTTGAAATAAAACTGACCAAATTCCCTGTAAAATAAATTGGGGAGGGGGGATAAAACTTCATTCTTATAACTTTTCTTATATAATTCCGCAATTATTATTGAATGAAGATTGATGTTATTTTTATCAGTTGGATGAAGTGGTTAAAGGGAGTGACCGGCTATGTAAGGTAGTTGAACTGAGTGTGAATTGTTGTTAAAAACTTCTTTCGGATTAATTTGAGACATATTAAACTTTCAAATATCTGTAAATCCTAAGTTTGAGCGCAAATTAGACCCTCAAAATTCCTACGTTTCAGAATTAGTTTTTTTTTTATTACTAAATAACGACAACGAAAAATAAAGTAAAAAATTATACAGTAATCTAATTAGATGGTTAGGAAACAAAAGAAATTTGTCAAATCAATGCTAAAATCGATTATTTCGTTTTCATTATTATATTGAATTTCTTATTTTCTTTGAATTTATTCGCAGATTTCTTCAAATTCTTCAAATGTCGTCTTTTCAACAATAGTTCCAGAAAATCTGCGAAAATCTTTGTGAATAATGAGAAAAAAGAAACAAATAATTGAACAAGATTACTTATTTTCCAAGATAAGATTATTTTTTTTCTCAACATGTTCCTATACATAACGTCTGTATAGTTTATTGTAAAACTTTTTTACATTTTATGTCGTCGTTATTTAATAATTTAAAAAAAAATATTCTGAAAACGTATCCACTCCCAAAGTAGGAGTTTTGAACATCGAATTTATGTTACAGATCTTTAAAAAGTTTAATATGTCTCAAATGAATCCGAAAGATGTTTTCCACAACACTGCATACTCAGTTCAACTACCTTACATAGCCGGCCACTACTTAAAAAAAAAACTAATTCTGAAAACGTATCCACCCCCCAAAGTAGGAGTTTGATCGTCGAATTTGCGCTCAAACTCGGGATTTACAGATCTTTAAAAAGTTTAATATGTCTCAAATGAATCCGAAAGAAGTTTTCCACAACACGGCATACTTAGTTCAACTACCTTACATAGCCGGTCACTCCCTTTAAAAGAAAGGGTAGGAGTTTAGGGTTAAATCCGAATTCAATTGAAGCTTATATTTTAGATTTGTTTGCGCAACTAGTAGCTGAAACTTATCATACTGAAGACTTACCAGAGCCCCCTGTTCATCCTACCCCTGTACAATACCCCAATAAGGTAAACCTTTATTAATTCTGTTTTGGAATGTTATTAACTTTCCTAACTTTCCTGTTTGATATGTAGGGAGTTCATAAGAACCCAATGTATGGTGAAAATGTTCGAAACTACTACTCGTCTCTGGACAATCGGTTTGTTCACATTAATAACGAAGATGAGGATTACAAGGTATACAAATGAATTATTTAAAGTCTTAGGTTTTTGTCATTGCTGTTCGTTTGTTTAAAAAAAATTGGGATAAGGAACCCAACCAGGTCAATATAATGTTCAAGATTATATTTATATTTAATAGTTTACTTATGATTTTTTAGTCCAATTAGAGCATTGCAGGGGCGTATACTGGAATTTGGCCAGGGATGGTGGACGGTGGTTTTACATTTCTTGTNAATAAGTTTTTACTTCTGGAGGGGGGGGTCATAGCCATAGCCTCCCCCCTTATACGCTTTAAACCTTGTGTGTGTGTTTATAGTTTTTTAATTTTCAGTTTAATAGGTTATTCATGTTTCAGGCCTTTGCTTTTCAACTGCAAGGTCTTGCTGAGCAGTATAAGTCAAGTCCACCTAGTCCCTACGGACCATCATTGAAATATATCTCAGGCCCGCCTAGTCCCTATGGACCATCATTGGAATATATCTCTAGCTCTGAGAAAGAGAACTTCAAATTGAATCCCCATGGTATCCAATATGACAGTATCTTTGATAAAGAAAACTTTAAACTTGAAAGCGCTGCTCCTGATGGTATTCAGTACCACTCCTCCTCGGATAAAATGGCGTTAAATCTATTAAATCCTAATGTTCCCAGACATGATCAAGTGTATAAAAGCAAAGTTCCTCCCACTTATCATGAACGCACGTCAAGGATGGATGAAGGGCCACCAAACTATGAAGTTCCTGAATACTACAACATTAATCCAGGACTTCCTAGACCTTTTCCAGTTGACCCCACTTCACCAAGAACTCATCTCAGACATGTGGAACAGTATCCAGTGGGCCCTAGATATCCTAATAAACCTTATCCAGTGGACCCCAGACACCCAGAACAGTATCCAGTTGAACCCAGATACCCGGAACTGTACCCAGTGGATCCTAGACACCGGGAACAGTATCCAGTGTTTGCCAGATTCCCTGAACAGTATCCACTGGATCCCAGACACCAAGAGCCCTATCGAGTGGACCCAAGCCACCAGGAACAGTATCCAGTGAACCCCTTGTATCAGGAACGTTTTCCAACTAAGACCCCATATGATGCTTCATACTTTTATGATCCCTTTGATGGATTGCGGAAGCCAACTGACTATGAGAAGCAACCAGCTGAACCTATCAAGTTTCCTCCTGTTAGACCAAATGAAAATGAGCCCTACACACCGCTCATCAATGAACGCCCCCCTGGCCCCATTTCACCTCAATTTAACCATCTAGCAAATAGATATCTGGACTCAGAGGAGTATGAAGATGGATACCCAAAACCACAGGCCTATATAAGACCACCCAGCTACCCTACCCCACCAAGCTATCCTACCCCACCAAGCAGCTATCTTACTCCACCCAAGCTATCCTACCCGACCCAGCTACCCTACCCCAACCAGCTATCCTACCCCACTGAGCTATCGTACCCCACCCAGCTATCCTACCCCACCAAGCTATCCTATCACACCCAGCTATCCTACTCCACCCAGCTATCCTACCCCACCAAGCTATCCTATCACGACTAGGTACCCTACAACTACAAGTAACTCTACTCCTTCAAGTTATACTAAAGGTCCTGCTACCAGACCCCTGCTACCAATCGCTAACAGTAGGCAAGAAAAGTAAGTGCATGAAATTAATCTTATTTTGCTGGTTTTTTGGAGGGTCTTCTTATTGGAGTTGATTGAAAATTTGTTTGATCTTTTGTTGTGAACTGTTAAACAATTTTTATATGATGGCAAAACTTTGACATTGACATTTTACCACAAGTGCTACAAAGACCTTCAAAAGGGTGTTGATAAAACAACTTCACATTTTTCTCTCACAAACTTAATAATCATGATCATAATCATAATGAAATTAATTTCACACGGTTTAAAAATATCGGATTTGGTCAACCCTGCTTTGAAAAAATACTCGTTATGATGGGACTGATCAGCCTACTCAGCTGGGATTTCAGTTGATTAGGATTTTTTCATTTCTTCCTTGGCTTAACCTTTATTCTTACAATGGAACAAGCATTCAATTGTAGGCAGTAAATTAATTATTTTTTAAAAATCTCCAAATTTTTGAAGGATTTTATGACCCCCGACCCTCCCTCAGCTTCACAAAAAACATGCATTGCTCGGCCCAGAAATTATCTAAGCTTATCCTTTTAACCCTAAATTTAAAACATGCAATAAGTATATTTTCGGCCATGTGTATAAAATCCTCATTTTTTGGAACGATTGTAAAAAGAGAGCGAGAACAGAACAATCTAGCTGAAGGCACTTGTTCTAGAATGGAACGGAATGATTTCAAAAAAGTCGGAATGTGCCCAGCCCTAGTTACAGTATACTCCAAATTTGTGTTAGGTCATATCAGCCCCACCCTGAACCTGCTAACTTTTAAGGCTTTTTAGAGATTTAGGCTTATATTAAAAGCCTTTAAACAGATTCCTAACGTCTTTAAGCCAGTTCTGGAAATGTTTTTTTTGCAGATAGGCTGATCAAGAGTTAAAGACTATTTATTTAGGGCAGGGTTGACCAAATCCGATAATCCTTATAGTGACATTGTGTTATTGAATTCATTATGATTGGGTAGTATTTGAGCCTGTGAGAGAAAAAGGTGTGTTTTTTTCAACACCCTAATTTCAACACCCATTATCAAACCTAAAAGGAAATTAAAAATGTTTAACTTTATTCTATTTTAGAGGACACTAGTTCCAAAACTAACACTTGGCCCATTTCTAAAACTGTGTTAGAAAGACCGAGTGTTAGTTTTATAATTAATGTCTCCTCTATTTAGTCCTGAGAAAATGATTGTACCTGATTTCACAGAGGACCAGTTGAACCGATTCAAGACCTATATGTCTATAAAAGCTAAAATGCCTGTCGACTCTAAGGCAAGTCCTGGTCCTTCACCTCAGGAGGTCAACGCTAAAATTAGGAAAGATGGGCATTACAAGGTTAAGAATTTGACTAAATATTAACCCCCTTTACAAACAAATATTTTTGGTCCCCGGAACTTTTCTACTTTCTCTTAACTATGCCTTTTTTAGGAGCCGTAGGAGCATTTCTGCAGACCGTTTGAAGCTATGAATGAGTTTTTACAAATGCTATGTATGTTTAAGAAATAAATATTTTCCTCTTATTGAATATTTTTTTTCCGAAAAGCTTGAAATGATCTTCAATTTATCGTGACCTGTTTCATTCACAACGCTATCCTTCAAACCTTTGTCTCAGCACAATAATAATGGAGAAATTTTTCTTTTTCCAAATGATAATAAATTCAAGTTATTAAGGTTTATGGAGTAGTTTTCCATCACTATTTTCTTCTTGAATTTATAGGGTCTCTTGAAGTTACGTATACAGCCTTTAAGACAAAAGATTATGTTAAAAACTTTTGTACTCCATTTAACAAAATTTAACAAACTAAAGAATAAATATTAGAATGAAGAATGATGGTTATTATACATAACCCTAGCTCATCTTTAAATTATTTAATAAAGTGGGGTTGTTAACATACGTAGTTTCTAGTGATCCTCCATCTAAAGCGTGATATGTTCGATTCAAAACGATATCCTTGAAAAGTGTTAGCTGATTGAGAATTACTGAGTTAAACAATTTTCTTTCTTCAATTGTAGTTAATTTATTAAAGTGCCTTGCTGAAACTATGGAATTAATTGTCAGAATTATCCAAGGTTGTATGATAAGGTTGGTTACTCTCGTTTCGCTCGAATGTTAGGGAAATTTCGTCTTCTAAGATAGATAGATGAAATGAATGGCGTCACTCTCGCCTCTTATCAGTACGTTATATCGGATATTTATCTTTCTTAAGTGACGACATATTCCGTATAAAGGGTAACAAATCAGTAAAAATAAATTCCTGGAAGAGTTGAAATTTTTAAAGTATGCAAGATAATAATTTATTACGAGGTTTAGGAGGGAGCCTCGCCAATTGACCTTCGGAGCCTCCTGCAACGCAGAATCGCTTCAAAGCCCCACACAACTGTCTCCACGCCTCCCACTCCTTCCACGAGTAGTTTCCATGAAAAAGGTCAAAAATAAAGACCAAAGTAAAATGTGGAACACGATTTTTTCAAATATGAGGTTTTATAGTATCTTAATATTTAAGATGCTAGATTTCCATATTTTGCGGACAATATCCTTAAATAGCGCTCGAAATTTTATTGTGAGTTTTGAGCTCGTAGCGCGGTATTCGAATATCAAATAGATACAAATGTTAGAAATGTACAAAGAGCTTTGTAAAATAAAGAGTAGGCATTGGGATTTATACGCAAAACCAGATGCCTCAATTGGGTTCAATAAGAAGCCAAATAATGTCGTCTTTTCTATAATTTAAAAAGATTTTAGGACTTTTTAAGCATTTATACATCACCAAAAATTTGCGTTTTTTACATAATTTGCCGTTAGAAATGCATAACTTTAGTATCTTTTTAGATAAACTTAATCTTAAAACAGACTGCAATGTAATTGGTTTAAAAAATTTGGCTACTTAAAACCAAGGTTTTTTCGGGCTTTCCTCACGTTACTGGCCTAAAATTCTGCTTTAGACTATAACAAAACTATACTTAATAACATTCTAATAAATTTTGTTTTAAAATTTGTGGTATTTTTCATACAAATGAGATGCGTTGCGTAACAAAATCACAATTTTAGCCTTATTTTTAGAAGTTTATATAAGTGGACAGAGTGTACACACTATTCGGATTAATTCCTAAGGCCCTATCTTTTACTATTCTACCGTCTTTGGGTATGTAGTTTCCCAAAAGCAAATTCCCAATGGCGACCCTCAAAGTGACAATTTCCCAAGTTCCACTTTCTTAAATCTGCAATTTTAAAAGCAGCAACTTCCCAAAGGTTAAGTTAGGCCGAGTGCTTGTGCCAGGTTAGGCCAGGGGGCATTATGCACTTCTCAAAAATGTTTTGTTAACATTTCTGTTAAAATTGTAGGTAGAGTTTACATTTACAATTTTCTATATAGGTGGTCTGGGTTCCTCTGGGCTGCTTGCAGATCTCATTCTCATAAGTCATATACATTCTCATATACATGTTAATTAATAGGTTTTTATAAATCGTTTATTGTATTTTGCAAAAAGAAATAAAAATTATAGATAAAATATATAGCTAACTCTTTTATGGTTGAGCTTTTATTATTGTAATGATATTTTCCCTGATTTTTGGCTTTTTGTGAAGGCATCACTTTTTTTTAGAAATAGAGTCATTTATTTATGGTTTCTTGTCTTTTACTTTATTTTCAACAATTTATAGTTAGAACAATTGTTAATGGTGTTTGACATTGACGGCTAGTATTACATTATTATGGTTGACATTGACACCTAGTATGACATTATTATGATTGAAATTGACGGCTAGTATTACATTATTATGGTTGACATGACACCTGGTATGACATTATTATGATTGACATTGACGGCTAGTATAACATTATTATGGTTGACATTGACAGCTAGTATGACATTATTATGGTTGACATTGACGGCTAGTGTGACATTATTATGATTGACATTGACACCTAGTATGACATTATTATGGTTGACATTGACGGCTAGTATGACATAATTATGGTTGACATTGACGGCAAGTATGACATAAGTATTGCTAAAATGTCGTCTTACCATTCCAATGTTTTCTGATTATAACTGTAGGATTGTGTTATTACTGCACAATTGCTGCGTTTTATGTTTTTAAGTGGACTATTCGGCCTATCAGTGGAGTTTTTTGGGACTTACAGCAACTTTAATATGGTAAGTTATATTTCCAAATATATGGTATTTTTTTTAAGCTCCACTGAGTGAATGTATACGACAATAATCTATGGTAACCTGTGTTTGATGCCTATAGATACATTTGTCATCTATAGAGTCTATGTCTTCGCAGCAAAAAGAAATAAGAAAAATAAATGTCGTCGTTGTAGAATTTATACTTTAGAAGGTTAAAACGCAGCAGAGCCCAAAGGCCAAATCTTCCCAACTTAACGGACGTATTTAAGACGTACTTTGTATGCCTCCGTACTCTATAGTGTTATCCTCTAGATGTCACGCAAAGTATAGGTGTCAGCACATATGTAATTTTACTATGCTTGCTATTGGTTTCCGCCGAGAGGGGTCGTGTTTCACCATGAGTAAGTTAAGACGTCATATATGTTTGCAAAAAGTACGAATGGGAAGATTTAGGTTCAATGAATAAGTTACTGATTGATAAAGTCATTCATATCAGTGTAGTTTGCAACTGATTATCTTTCATAATTTTTTTTATAAGATTACAGGAGGGGGTAAGATTAAAAGGGTGAATAAACATTTTATTTAGCGCTTCGCGCGAATATACTATCCTAGCCCCCCCCCCCTCAATTTCTCAAATCCTGAAGCCGTCCTTGTAAACACGTCACACGATGAGATTACAATTTGTAAAGTCGTCTCTAAGTCTCATTTTTTATGGGTAATCCTGTAGTAAAACCTGTTTAGCCTGTTGGCGTCACTACCTCAGATAAAGGTTATTGTGTATATCAAGGTTAATGTATTCTCTAAAATTTATATTTGTAGTAAATAGTAACCACCAAATAGATGTTCAAGTAAAGGTGTCTGTCTACAGTACAGAGAAAAGAACCAACACACGACGTCACAAGTGTAAACTATAACAAGGAAAACGAAAATTTCTCTTACTAGTTGCAATATATTCCAAGATCAAATAAAAAAGTATAAAAGCAGAAACTAAAAAACACATAAAATTGCACTTATTTTGCTGTAAGATAAGCACTTTATTTTAAAATTATCACTATAATTAATAATTTTGTCAGACACAAAAACGGAATCGACACTTGTGACGTCAAAATACAACTGTACTGAGAGTGTACATATTCTACGTAGCCATCTATTGTAATCGAATTTATTTGATAACCACTTTCCACGAACTCCGTAAATTGAACTACATTTAAGAACAGTCTCTAAAAAGCTTTATACCCGATAAAAAATGAATTTGATATATGCAATACCTTTTATTGAAGTAACTTGTCTATTTTATCTTTACAAACAATAGAGGAAATTATCAGAATTAAACGAAACTATCTTCCATCTTATTGACTTAATATGGGACCGTTGTGAATCGAGCTTGAAGTTACTTGAAGTTACAAAAACCGTCCCCTATATCCTTATTTTTCGTGAGAATTCCAATTTGAACTTTTAGATCGTTAAATGTTGAAGATTTTTAGTTCGTCTTCAAAGTGTATTCTTTCAACTGTGTATTGAGGATATTGAGTCTATATGTGTATCATATACAGGGTGTTCCAATAAACATCGTCTTTTTAAATAATTCTTTGATTTAGTATACTGATACCTACTGAGAAGCTGTAATCCGTAAGATTTTTGTCTGCTATGTTTACAATTTGTTTGTTTTTGTTTTGACTGAATACAGTTGTACTTAAAAAAAACAAGAACATTACAGTATACAAACAGATTAAAACTGTCCATTTTCACTGCTCAACTTACAAAGACACTATAGACAAATCTTTACAGCCATTCACTGTTTTGATAAAATAAACTCTAGTAGACATAATAATATTATGTCTTTTGAAATCAGGTATTACAATGCTAATTTATAACAAAGACGATGTCGAATTCGTCCCATATTAATTGGGACACCCTGTAGGTTAATACAAATATTTCAAGTTAAACCAGTATTTCAACATATTAGTGTAGGATGTATATATTATTGTGTATCACTGTGTATAGTGTATATAGTGCATAGTATATCAGTAAACAAGCAACAATCTTCTGTTAACATTTTATTCATGAGCACAATGTTTCATGCTTTATGCAATCTTCAGTATAGTGTAAACAGTAAGAGATAGAATACTGCAATAGATGTTGTTACAAAGCAAATAGTTTTATTACTAAACAGTAATTTAGTGAAATGTGTGACTGTGTCTGTTTTTAACAACACAATTACTGTGTGTCATGAGCATTGCGCACTTTTTCAAGTTTTAATTTTATTCCAAAAGTCGTCTTCTTATTTCAGAGTTTTCTGGTTATCACTGAAGTATATGTGTGTTGTGTATTGTCTATATAATGTAAAGCCTATGTCTGTGCTATACTTTTCATTTTTAAGATTAATATTCGTTTTTATTCTCGATATTTTTAAAATAGTTTCTCTGACTCCTGTTTTTTTCTTGCTTGTTTTAAACCTAAAGTGTGGACCACTAAAGGAAACAATTGTTGGACAACAATTAATGGTCGTCTTTATTCTAAAATATAGTGACATCATTGCAGTAGCAAAAAGTTGTTAAAACATGTCATTTGATAGCTTTCAAAGCTGGAGTGGGTACAAAAACAAAAGGCCCAAAATTTGAAGAAAAAAAATATGTTTTGTACCCACTCCTATTAAAGATCGTAGACGATCTGTGAGTCGTCTACATACTATCATACATCCTTTATAAAAGTATGAGAATATAACTCAATTCTTCATATTTTCAGAAATAATCGAACCAAAATGGCGGAAATACTGATGGTAGAGAATTTTATCGGAGGGGATTTTATATCTTCTGCCAAGCATATAGATAGGTATCCATGAGATAGGTATCCATGAGATAGGTATCCATGAGATGGTGTCCATGAGATAGGTATCCAGGAGATAGCTATCCATAGAAACTATTTGTCAGAAATAGCGTGTGGAAAGGAATCGTAATCACTAATCTAGATTGTGTATAGCTATGTATAATAATAATACAAAAATTATAGTAATAATAATAAGAAAAAAAAATGAGAGTTTTTGTCACAAAATCAAATTGTCTAATCCCTATATCTTAACAATCTGATGACGTAAACCCTTGACATTTCAAACTTAGATTATTTGGTCTAACAGAATTCATTGTTTGAAATATCAAAGGTCTACGACATTGGGTGGCAAAGATATAGAGATTAGAAAAGTAGAGTTTGTAACAAAAACTCAGTTCCTTTACCAACTGCGTTTATTGAAGCTCTTTTGTTTTCAATGTTTCTGAGTTCTACGTTTCAATTTTTGTTTTTGATTTGTTTTCTAGTTCTTTGTTTGAATTAAGATAAATCTAAGATTTAGAATGAATAATATTTTTGTGATGGGCGTTCCAAAAATCAAACATTATTATAATTGTGAAGGATGTTCCAAAATTAATCAATATTTTTGTAAGGGATGTCGGCTTAAAAATCATTTTCGATTTTCTGCAATCACGTGTATTAAAAAACATTTTATCAAAAAGTTTAAAATCGATTTTATTCAAAAATGATTTACAAGATACTAGCAGTTTAAAGCGGAATACCGATATTACTGCAAATAATTATGTTTACACAAAAAAAGAGTTCATTTTGAAACATGTGAAATGAATATCTTTGTATCATAATATGTCAAGCAGATTTCATATTTTTTTCAACATATAATTATATTATTCGATAGATACCTCACGTTAATTTCACTCCTATCCCAGCAAGATATGTAAATTTTGATCACAATTTGAGCCAATAAACAGAAATAATTCGCTTTTATCAACTATACTTTTTATGACGACGGATGCCGATGTTAAATGAAAAGGAATAAAATTTAAACTTATAAGTTTGATAAATTGTAGACCAAAACACGATTGAATTGAAATTAAAGAAACCTAACACATGTCAATGTAAGCCGAGATTTGAAGTTTTTGCAGGCACTCAAGTATCAAAATATAAATACCTAGCTTGGAAACCCAGCTTTGCCTTGATACAAAGTTTTATTAATAAGAATCAACCTATTTAATTAAAAACTGTTTAACCTAGCTAAGAATATTCCCGTGGTTCTACAGAGTTTCCCAATTTAAGTTGAGGCAAATCGGTTAAGGAGTTCCTGAGTAATGATCGGACATACAAACAAATAAACAGAGAATGCTATCATGTTTCAAAATATAATCAATAAATCATTTTCTTTTAGTTTTAACCCTGCAACTGGGGAGGTCTGGGCACTTATACCAGATTCAGGGGCTCACCAGGTAACTAAAAATTAATTGAAGGAAAAAATTTTAAAAAAATTATCTTTAAATTTTTTTTTATTTTTCGAAAGAATCATCATGGAAAAAATAAATGGTATTTTTTTTTTATGTTACATTTGCAGCATTTGGTGTTAACGATTTTTTTGGCTTACCCGTAATGTGAATTAAATTTAATTTTGCTAAATCAAAAGCACAAACTACTAATTGGTGTAAACGTTTATTTAAGTGTCCCTCTATCTTGAGAAGGGGATGCAAAGATTAACAATTATATTCCTAAATATGAGACACGGCTCAAATATGGTTGGTTCCACTTTAAATTGTATTGCTATGTTTCAAGATTTAAGCAGGCGCTCAATTGAAACTGGTTTTTGGGGGATTTCAGACGCCGCTCAAATTAATTAAATTCGGACTCAAAATTTATAAATTTTCTTTTCATAGATTATTATTTCCAATTTTGATTTCAATCTATTATTTGTGAATTCAAATGACCTGGTATTTTAAAAGGAGAATACACGATACACAACGGTACCCAATCTAAACCCTTTTTTTATCATTGAGGACAGAGAACTTGTATAATCTATATATTTTAAATGCTATGTTTAAAGCCGTAAACCTGGATTGTACGTTAACGTACTGTGTGAACTCGACACTAGTGATATTTATGCCAGGAAAATCCAGAATGTTCTATGTCCAAAAATTCAATTGAAAATATTTATATTCCGTGACTTCTATAAATATGTGATAACAGCTTGCAAAGAAAGTGTTAACACAATAACACGAGTTTCTGTAGATAAATAAGGAAAAGTCTGACATCGTTGATCAGAAAAAGGTTAAGAGGGTAACGTTGGTGGATGCCCTCTTCAAATGAAAGGTCACTTGAAATTATGTGTACAGTCCCTTTAACTGTAAAAGGTGAATGAAGCTGTAGCAGCAGCCGAGAAAGCTTTTCCCTCCTGGTCACGACTAACTCCATCAGCCAGAGCAAAATATCTTCTTAATATTGCTGATATCATTGATCAAAGGTAAGCAAAGGTAATTGTTTAAATAAATATTTTTAAAAAAGTATTCGTTGTAATTACAAGCGAAATTCTTTTTTTAGAGGCACCCAAGGGTACCCTATACATGATGATAAAAAAACGTTGAAAAGTGTTTATCTCACACTCCCCAAGCCATTTTCAAAGAGAAACCATAGTTTGAATTAATTAATTACCCCACGCTGGGCCGTAGTAAATTTGAATTCGAACAGGACCTGTCCAGTTTGTACCGGCCTGCCAGATAACAGCGTGTACTGACCCGATCCTATGACCATATTCTGTACAGTACGTCGCCCTAACCAGACTAGCATACGACAGGGGTCAATTTTCTTGGTATAGTAACGTCGGAGGGCTAACTACGACAACTCCCATGGCGCGTTCAGACTTTTTACAGTACCCGGCTCCACTGGCTTAGTCCACCGTGACCCAAGGGAAAAAAAAATTTTCAGGGTACAGTAGTGAATCGGAAATGCCACTTTGTAGAAGATGTTCTCTAAAATTTACATTTCCATCCCCACAATATCGAAATGAGCTTTATGTTTTGGCGATTGTTTTCTTCGAAAATGTTTTTTTGTGTCTTAAATTTCCAAAGAATTATTTTGGAATCATATTTGGATGTCTATAACATTTCTTTAAAATTCAAAATAAGAAAATTATTTTTTAACTTTCCTTATTAAACGCATTCGTTACCCTAATTTTTTAAGCATGTTTAGTTCATTGCATGAACTAAAAAAATGAAAGCAAACAATTTCAGTAATTGGCAAAACATTTTTTGATGATCCAGTTTTGTTCCAAAGTTGCCAACAATGGTTACTAAAAGTGAACAGGTTTCAGGTGGGTGGTAAAGTCTTATCTTTTGTGGATAACCCTGTATCTATTATATTTTAACAAACCTTTTGTTTACTGACCCATAAGCCTATAAGTCTACCAAAAGTACATATCAGTCAGGCTTAAAAAGCTTACATGGGATAATCCTGTATGACCTAAGAAAATCATGTAAAATTCTTATTAATATTTTATTTATTCTTAGATTCAATTAAACATAAAAAAGAACTTTAATGTTTATTTAGAGTGTATTTCACCAAATAAGGATAAATAACGGGAATAAAATTGAATCAACGTTTTTATTTTGTGAATTTTTGCTATGTCAGTTCATCAACAGATTCTCTTGGCAGGTGTCAGACTTCACTTCCCAGTTTTTGACTAAGATACAATAATGGTGTAAAAGGTTCACCCAGATCGACCCTAAATTAACCCCTTCAATTATCTCTAGTTTCCTGTATCTGCTAATTGTATCTTTAGCTGTATCTATGCATAGGTTGGATGTATCTTTAGCTGTATCTATGTATAGGATGGATGTATATCTAGCTTTATCTATGTATATGCTAAATGTATCTCTAGCTGTATCTATGTAAAAGTTGCTTGTATCTCTGGTTGTATTTATATATAATGAAATAATCTATCTATGTATAGGTCAGATATATCTCTAGCTGTATCTCTGTATAGGTTGAATGTATCTACAACTGTATCTTTGTATAGGTTAGATGTATCCTAGCTGTATATATGTATGTTGTATTGGTTGGATGTATCACTGGCTTTATCTATGTGTAGGTTGGATGTATCACTAGTTTTATCTATGTATAGGTTGGATGAGCTATATCTAGCTGAATCTATGTACAGGTTGGATGAGCTATCTCTAGCTGAATCTATGTACAGGTTGGATGAGCTATCTCTAGCTGTATCTATGTACAGGTTGGATGAGCTATCTCTAGCTGTATCTATGTTTAGGTTGGATGAGCTATCTCTAGCTGAATCTATGTAAAGGTTGGATAAAACTCTAGCTGTATCTATGTATAGGTTGGATGAGATATCTCTAGCTGAATCTATGTATAGGTTGGATGAGCTATCTCTAGCTGAATCTATGTATAGGTTGGATGAGCTATCTCTAGCTGAATCTATGTACAGGTTGGATGAGCTATCTCTAGCTGTATCTATGTATAGGTTGGATGAGCTATCTCTAGCTGAATCTATGGACCAGGGTAAACCTGTGTGGTTGGCTAAACAGATGGACATCCCAAGAGCTTCTCATAATTTCAGAAGTTTTGCTGAGTCGTGGCAGGTATAGAAGTTGAGTGTTTCCCACAGATTAATTTTGCTAATCCTGATATCAATTGTAACCTGATCATAGGGATTCGAAAATTAGAATTTGCAGCAAAGACTCAATTTGTTTTAATTTTGCTTTTAAAAGGGTCGAGTATTCGTGAAAAATGAAAAGGGGTATAGCTGCTGATCCTAAATTGAATTCGGTTTCGATTGCTACGATCGCTACTAATTGTTGTGTAAGGAGAAAATGGTTAAAATCGCATTATACCCAAGAGAGTAGAACCCATACGAATTCACGGAGTCGAATTCAATTCTGGGCATTTGTATGTAGTTTACATTTCACATTATTTTTTTTATATACGATGTACTTATGTCTATACGATGTACCTGTGACCTAAAGCGGTAAAAAAATCGTACTCCAAAAAAAAGCGCACATAAAAAAATTAGATATAAACTACATAAGAATGCCCCGAATTGAAATCAACATAACTTGTAATATCTTATTAGAAACCGTTTTTTTAGCATTTAACCGAATCCTCTAATTCAATGAGTGGAGCTGGAGTTATAAACTACTCTCTTAGAAAACCGTTAGGAGTTGCTGGTAATAATAGTAATTATATTAATGATATTAACCCCTGGAATCTCCCTTTATATCTTCTAACCTTCAAGATTGCTCCAGCTTTAATGGCAGGCAAGTTTATTACAAAAAAACATGTTTCATCTTTTTGCAACACTTTTAGTTTGAAAGTACATTTTTTCGAGAAAGTTCAAACCTTTTAATTTGTCCGGAAGGGAAATGAGTTTTGCCAAAAACTCTAATTGTTTAATTACTATATCTTTACAACCCGATCTCGTAAACCTTTGATATTTCAAACTATAAATTTTAAAATCTAAAGGTCTAAATTTGAAATATCGAATGCTTACACCATGCATTAGGTTGCAAAGATATTGGGATTAGAATATTTGAGTTTGTGGCTAAAACTCATTTCCTTTAGCGAAAGATCAAAATAATCTATAAAGGCGAGATACCGAAATTTGTGACTTTTTCGAGAAATGGTGTTTGCTTCTAGATATTTCACAAAGAAAAGAATTAAAGCAAGTTCATTTGAAATATAGATTTATTTAAATTTAAATATTTTTTTAGAAAAACCAGTAACTAATCGAGCAAACTAATATCACCTTGATATATTACTATATAATAAATTAAGCATGTCCTTTCTAAATAGAGTGTAGAATAGTTACATAAAATATCTTATTCACAAATATATGAAGAATAAAGATGAGTTCTAATTGTACAAAAAGATGAATAATTCAAGCATCTATATTAGAAGAATAATGTAAAACTTTTCTAAAGAAAATAGAATAATTTATTATGTTTCTGAATAAGATACTTTTTGTAAAGTGAACTTTGAATTGAACATTCAGAAATAGTTCTTAAAACTAATATTCCTAAAATTTGCTATATCTATATTTGAATTGAAAAATACAATTTAAACGTAGAACTATTGCATTTGTACTTTTGTTTGTTTCAAATAGATTATCAAGTATACAATAGATGGCAACAGAGAAATGGAACAATTATTCACGACGTCACGAGTGTCGATATAACAAGAAAAACGAAATTTTCTCACATTAGTTGACATGTTTTCCAAGATTAAATAAAAAAGTGCTAAACAGAAAATAAAGAACAGATACAATTGCATTTATTTGGCTGTAAGATAAGTACTTTATTCTAAAATTATCACTAATATTAATGAATTTTTCGGACATATAAAATTGTTTAAACTTGTGACGTAAGAATACAGCTGTACTGAGAGTGTACAAATTTTACTTTGCCATCTTTTGCACTATAGATTTTATTTGGTTTGTTTGCAAAAAATTGTCGGCTTAATTGCATAAACATGGGCTATAAAATTTAGCTTTGGAACTCGTTAAAGTGTTACAAAGAAACACGTGGTGTTTTTTAGTAAACAAGTGAGAAAGAAGTGAGAGGGATTTACGCGTTGTTTCAACTTTCCCTCCATGATGACATGATGCAAAAATGACATTACCAGATTTACAAGGATACCCTTGTAACCTCTGTTTGTCCAATTATGAATTAGAAATCTTGTATATTATTATATTAGATATATTATTTTTCCTTTATAGTGTTTATTTCATTTGCGGTTTCTCTGCAAAAGTTACTTGCACATTCCGTGTTTATAAGAATCAATGGAGAAATTCACCGAAATTAACACCTTTAGGGTCAGAAAAACGATGGTATCTTCCACATTTTTTATCAGATTAAATCAACCCATTCTTGAATATTGATGCAACTTTTCATAGCAGCCAGGATCTATATGTGTAAACATTCAATCCATAGAAGCAATGACCACTTGCATTAATTTGCAATTATTTGCAATTTCACAATTTGACTATTTGATCTGGCATAACTTCAAGTTAACAAATCTGACGACAAAAGGGTTGATTGATATTAGTGAGATGCTTCATTCGAAACTTATAAATGAACAAATTAAAAATTTATGTTGTTGCATTCAACAACAAAAAAGCGTATTGGTAGAACAACAAATATTTGTCTCTGTTGATATAGAATATGTAGATATCAGAAGAATACATATATTTTAGAAATATATAGATATCAGAAGAATATATATATATATATATATGTCAGAGGAATATAAAGATATCAGAAGAATATTCAATTTATTGTTCAATAAAAAAAAACAGATAAACATTCTCATACACAATGTTTCATGGACCAGTTGTCGTGGACCAATCTTCAGTAAGGTCTGTTATCAGAGGGATATATAGATATCAGAGGGATATATAGATATCAGAGGAATATATAGATATCAGAGGGATATATAGATATCAGAGGAATATATAGATAACAGAGGGATATATAGATATCAGAGGGATATGTAGATATCAGAAGAATATATAGATATCAGAGGAATATATAGATATCAGATGAATATATAGATATCAGAGGGATATATAAATATCAGAGGAATATATAGATATCAGAGGGATATATAGATATCAGAGGAATATATAGATATCAGAGGGATATATAGATATCAGAGGAATATATAGATATCAGAGGGATATATAGATATCAGAGGGATATGTAGATATCAGAGGGATATATAAATATCAGAGGAATATATAGATATCAGAGGAATATATAGATATCAGAGGAATATATAGATATCAGAGGAATATATAGATTAGAGGAATATATAGATATCAGAGGAATATATAGATTAGAGGAATATATAGATTTCATAGGATTATTTAGATTAGAGGGATAAATAGATATCAGAGGAATATATAGATTAAAGGGATATATAGATATCAGAGGAATATATAGATTAGAGGAAAATAAAGATATCAGAGGATTATATAGATTAGAGGGATATATAGATATCAGAGGATTATTTAGATTAGAGGGATAAATAGATATCAGAGGAATATATAGATTAAAGGGATATATAGATATCAGAGGAATATATAGATTAGAGGAAAATAAAGATATCAGAGGATTATATAGATTAGAGGGATATATAGATATCAGAGGAATATATAGATTAGAGGGATATATAGATATCAGAGGAATATATAGATTAGAGGGATATATAGATATCAGAGGAATATATAGATTAGAGGGATATCAGAGGAATATAAAGATTAGAGGAATATATAGATATCAGAAGATTATATAGATTAGAGGGATATATAGATATCAGAGGAATATATAGATTAGAGTAATATATAGATTCGAGGAATATGTAGATATCAGAGGAATATATAGATCTGAGAAATATATAGATCAGAGGAATATATAGATATCAGAATAATATATAGATTAGAGGAGTATATAGATATCAGAGGATTATATAGATTAGAGGGATATATAGATATCAGAGGAATATATAGATTAGAGGAATATATAGATATCAGAGGAATATATAGATATCAGAATAATATTTAGATATCAGAATAATATATAGATCAGAGGAATATATAGATATCAGAAGAATATATAGATCAGAGGAATATATAGATATCAGAGGAATATATAGATCAGAGGAATATATAGATATCAGAGGAATATATAGATATCAGAATAATAATACAAATTTTGCGCATCATTGCGGTAAACTTTAAAAAACTATAATTAACATATTAACATATTTTCACTATTATTAAAGGGAATATTTAACAAATCTTGTTCAAACTTTTCTAAAATTGAATTTTAAGTTTTTGCGCATTTACACCCTAAATGTTATATTGTTTACTCACAGGTAACACTGTAGTTTGTAAAACAAGCGAGATGACCAGCGTAACAGCCTGGAAACTCGCGCAGATCTGCAAACAGGTTCAATCAATCATTCAATTAATTAATCCATCAATCAAATAACCAATCAATCAATCAATCAATTAACCAACACATCGATTTATAACTCAGTGAATTGATCAACTAATCAATCAATCAATTAGGCCATCAATGGTGTAAATTAAATTAACCAAATAAACAATCAATCAACCAGCCCATCAATCTATAAGTAAATAAAAAAAATCAAAATTCAATCAATTAATAAATTCATTAATCAATTATTTAGCAAATAAAGCAATCAATCATTTTATCAATCATTTTTTCATTTAATAAATCAATCATTCAGTCAATAAGCAAATAAATCAATTGATAAATCAATTTATCATTTCATCATTTAATTGTTTTGATAATTATAAATATAAAGATGAGAGATAACTGTGAAAGAAGAATTATAAAGTTGTTAAATTAACTCTAGAAAAGTGAGAGACCCTCAAGTATTTAATTATCAGAACTACAACCCTTGTTTTCCTTTAATGTTTTTAATTATTATATATTTCCGTTGAAATAATGAAGATGTAACAATAAAACTAGTAAAGGGTATACTCAATAAAATTATATAGTGTTAACAAATACATCTAATTATCTGAAATTCATGATTAGCATTAAGGAGATTATTCATTTGATGTCCCGTCCTGTGTTGCTGTCTTTGGTCTCTATACATGCTCTATCTGCCTTAAAGTCGCTTCTGTACTTTAAATAAAGAGCAGTACTATATGTAGGCTACTAGTAGAAGCACCGCCTTTAAATTATCTTTAGGTTGAACTTCCACCGGGAGTACTGAACATGGTGTTTGGATACGGACAGACGGCTGGGGAAGCACTGGTAACCCATCCAAAAGTAAGTTTGACAAAACCAAAATAAATCTCAGCTTTAAAACCTTGTGGCTGTAAGTTTTTCAAGGCTATTTGCGATTTAGATTTTAAAATTTTATATATTATGTGTACGCCAATGTACATAATTTTATATATTATATGTACGCCAATGTACATAATTGGCTGCTAGATTGTTCTAAATTCCAATAATCTGAAAAAATTATTAAATACTTCGGCAAAAAGTTTTTTTTCTATTCTTTACGTCAGACTATAGTAAATTGCTCTTAAGATTAAAATCTTATTTGTTTGCAATCATAACTCCTCACATCAAGGAACTTTTGAGAACTTTTTCAATTTCTAAAATATTTCTAATATATAACCGGATACATTTTTTTTCTTAAACTTCTTTATAATCCAAACTAAAGTAGCTACGAGGTTTCAAAACCATGCCAGTAATATCGCATTTAATTTTTCTAGTTTTCAGTGCACTGCGGTTGATATGTAACGACCAGTAGTTGAAAAAAATGTGCCCACGTCTTGAATAAATCGTTTCTTTTAATTGTGAAATTTGCCTTTTTTTCCCTTTCCCCCTAGATAAATAAAAAATTATAACCCCCTATTATTGAGTGGAATGCCGATTCACAAAGATACCATTTAACCATCTGTCGTAGCTAAAATGATAATGAAAGCCAGTTTTTTTACTAATTAAAGTGTACCGACTTGTAAATAAGGGTTTCCTTGAAATTTGTCCCTTTAAGGTTCGCATTGTTAGTTTCACAGGATCTACTGCTGTCGGTCAACATATAGGGTAAGCAGAAGAAAAAGTCAAAACACCAAATTTTGGAGATAAAAACTGTTTTGAAATTTTGTAGATTTTTTTTATGCCAACAATTTACGTCAAAATTATAGAAGTAAAAGAATGCAAAAAAGTGTAGTTTTTTTTAAATTGTTTTTTTTGAAAAATATAGATTTTCGAAAATGTTACAAATATTTTTTCTTTCGGTAGACGAATTGCAGCTCCTATGATGAAAAAACTAAGCCTGGAGCTTGGTGGAAAGAATGCCGCAGTGGTTTTTGACGATGCTGATCTTGAAAAATGCGCACAGGTGACATGAACTTATTTTCAAAGTTGTATTTAAAAAACCCCGATTAACTCTGATATGTAATTGTTTTGAACTAATAAGTGAAACTGATTTCTTACAGTATTTGATGCCTTGTCTTTCCTTCCAAGCAACAGCAAGTTTTTATTTTCAAGGGGATTGGAAGCTTAGTGTTGCACCTTTGTCAAGTAATAGACAAGATGGGATATAGTGAATCTGATGGGTATTACATTTGCACAGGCTGATCACAGTTAATGTGCAGTAGGACAGCGGAAGAAAGTAAGAAATAGATAAGTAGGAGAAAATAAGAGAGACTTTTACGGAGCCAGAGTTCCTAGAGTTTGCCCAAACCCGAAAGGAAAGGATTGGCGCAAGAAAGAGAGAGAGACGAATGAATATCTTCGATCAACAACCTTTCTTGGTTGCGTTCATATTGTCTATCTCAACTGGTAATCAACAGTCAAGATTAAGGAAAAATAGTATGTATAAGCAAGATCAGACCGCGTAAAACAAATGTTCACTATGGTATAAAGGCCACACCCATTAACATAATTTTTAATAATAAGACACGGCGCAACACAAAACGGTTGGAGTATATATCTTTTAATCAGCCTTGTGCAAAGCAAATTATAGAAAGACTTCGAAAACAAACTGTAATTGCAGGTTACTGATATATCGCATTTTTTTTTGCATGCGTTTGCTTATGCCCACAACCCTTATTTAAAATGAAATATTTTTTAAGTTAAAAAAGATTTTAAAGAAAAATATTTATAGAAATGAAGCTTGAATTGCCTTAAAACAATGCATTCGATTTTATCAATTATAAGAAACTAAGGCTTTAAACTCGCCGCGCCTATGACCTACAGATTCAAATTGGACAACATCCGAATGACCATCTTATACAGTGAAACCCTTAATAACGAATACATCGAAAGAATTCATCAAATGTCGTATTCTTCACTTTCTGCTAATGGAATATTGCAGATATTTAGTTTTGTAATTAAATGATTATATGGAACTCTTTAAAACTGTTCCCGCATATTCATGGCTATTTATTTATTTTCGCAAATACTAAAATTTACGTAAAATAGTATAAACTCATTTAAAAAATGTCAAGACGACATTTGATAAATTCTTCCGATGTATTCTTTATTAAGGGTTTCACTGTACCATAGTCATTCTGTTTAGCATGAAAAGATGGAAAAAGGTATTTCGAAAAAATATTCTTCTTTTAAATTCCAGGGATGGAATTTGATGAACTAGAGAAAGGTCGCTGAACTCTCTTCCGTCAAATCATGAATCACTGCTCAAAGTTAAATATTCATGAAAATTTAAATCAGTGATCTAGAATTTGAATCGCTGATTTAGAATTTGAATCGGTGATTTACAATTTGAATCGGTGATTTAGAATTTGAATCGGTGATTTAGAATTTGAATCGTTGATAGGGTTATAGTTCAGTAATATCTCCAATTCATAAAATTCCGTCTTAGAAGTTTTGCTAGGGGATATTTTAAATGCCAAAAAATGGGAAGGATATGGGATATTTTTATTTTTTTTTTATATTTTTTTTAATGATATTTGATTTGTCGGGAACCCGCATTTATTCTCTCTCTTGTGTATTGGCTTCATTTAGTTCTAAGCACATGGTACTATCAGAGAAATGATTGGTTGGAAAAATAAATATCATAAAAAATAGAAAATAATGATCTAAATAATACTTTTTATATAGTTCATTCTTAAACACCGTACACGTAATATAATCTAAGTATACTGGGGGAACTTTACAACTGTGGAAGAAGAAGACTGTTAAACTCAAATTCAATTTATAATCCTAAATATAACATAAATATAATCAATGAAAACGGCAATGTTCACAAAATCAGTTAATTTACTCCGAGAAACATAAAAATTTGACTGGTACATCAGATATTCCCATTTAATTCGTGTGATTTCAAATCTCTTTAACACAAAAAGAATCTGCATGGGGTATTATCTTAAAGGAGGTTTCGTAATTTGAGAACCTTCCATATACAGACAATTTGCACTCTAAACCCAACTTTTTTATACTACTAGAGAAATCTTTATATTAACCTTAAGTTCCGAAGGGTCAATTAAAATAGCGTCAGAAATTTGAAGTACAATGAGAACTAGAAAACAATGAAATTATTGTCGTCTTTCTTCTTTTAAATGGACTGAAGCGCAATTTGTATTTACCATTTACCATGCAAATATTGCAATGCCGGATTCACAATGGAACCCTTGAAACCTTTCTCTGATCAATCGTTTTTCCGTCTTATAAACTGTTAAACTCCGATAATTCCTATAAAATGTCCTGCAGTAGAAATGCGTGAATCTTTTTTGCAGAAAACTCGAACAATTGAAAATATCAAGTTTTCAAATTTCTAATTTATACTTTATCTGCGATAGCTTTTAAGGGTACAGTTGTGAATCGGGCCATTTTTGTGTGTACGATCACTTGAAATTACGCTTACAGATCCTTTAGTTACTAACTGTCGCTATGAATTTTTTATTTGTAACTGAGTTATTTGTAATAAAATAACTCAGTTACAGTTACAGTTATATATGTTGCAAATCACAAAATAATCCTTAGCGATATTTCATAGATTAATAACAATACAGATAGAACACTAGGTGTCGTCTTTTCAAAATTTACGAAAAACCCCTAAATCTTGAAAAGACGACATCTAGTGTTTTATCTGTATTGTTATTAATCTATGCTGTAAATCAAAAGATGATTTATATTAATAGGGTCTTGTTAGATCTGCGTTTTTAAATCAAGGAGAGATTTGTCTATGTACCAGCAGAGTTTTTATACAGAAGGTAATTTTTTTTTCTACAATTATAAATTTATTTTTATTTCATTCTCTTTTCTTCTTTCATTGTAACAACAACATGATGTGCAAAAATAAAACAACTTTCTGATCTTTTAGAAATATTTATCGTTATTATAAAAATTTCATTCTGTAAATCCTTTTTGAAAAATACAGAAGATTACAGTTCATAATTTGTCAAATAACTTTTTTAACTTGTCTTAATTTTCCGCAATTGTTCAATACTTTAGTTGTTATTCATTCACACTTTTCTTTAAATTACTTTTCATTAAAAATATATTGTAGGGTGTATACAACAAGGTACTGGAGAGGTTTATACAATTAACCAATATATTGTAGGGTGTATACAACAAGGTACTGGAGAGGTTTATACAATTAACCAATATATTGTAGGGTGTATACAACAAGGTACTGGAGAGGTTTATACAATTAACCAATGAGCTGAAAACTGGAGATCCAACACAAGCTGATAATTTCCTCGGAGCAGTTAACAGGTTGGGAAATTAAAAAAAAACATTTGAAAAATATAGGAATCAAGGCTCATAAAACTGAGTAATAGGAAGACGACTTTGAGATCCAATTTATGATTTTAAATGGTTCAATAACTGTTTATGAACACAGCTAAATTTCCATTTAAAATTTGATTTAAAATCTGTTTTCAATACTTTTGCTTTACACATCAAATATTACAATATATATTTCTTAAATATCGTCTTCACGTTCTAAAGTCTGTCTAATTCCACTGTAGAAAAAATGTATTTTAAAAATATATCTGAAATTAAATGTAAAAGGATCGAGTCTTTGCCACAAACTCTGAACTTCTAATCCCTTTATCGTTGCAACCCAATGTGCGTAGACGTTAGATATTTAAAACTACTATTTGTGTTTGATCAAATAATCTAAGTTTGAAAAATCAAATGTTTACACCATCAGATTAAGAAAATATAGGGATTAGAAGATTCAAATCTCAATTCCAATTTACCCTGGCAAATAAAGTGTGTGTATGTACAATATGTTTTTCCATTATAAAAAGTTGGGTTTTTTGTTTATTATTCTGAGATATTTATTTTTAGTAAGGTTCACTATGAGAAAGTGATGAAGTATATAAAGCTCTCTGTAGAAGAGGGAGGAACTATCAGGACCGGGGAGGGGGTCTCAAAGTAAGTTTTTTTATCTTTAAAAACTTTTTGTTAAATCTTTTAAATTAGACAGTAAGATATGGTCTCACTCCTTTCGACTGACTTTAAAGTTTCTTTAAGGCTTTTTGTCTTTAATTTGACATTCTTAACCAACAGTTTTATAGCCCTGAATCTTTTTAATTACACTTAATAACATGCGTTATCTGTGTGCGTCTTAAAGTTGGGGTTAGGTTTATTTCAATTTTGTTTTCAGCTATAACAAACATTTTTCCTAGAATTTTCTATTTTTTAGGATAAAATCCGTGTACCAATTAAACATTATAGCACCGTATACTATATAATACTAGCTTGGGAAATCAGCTAAATGTTTGCTATAAAAGTCGACCCAATCAACTTAGAATCTCAAAACCAAGCTAAGAACATTCCAGTGGGTCTCCCGAGATCCACAATCAAAATTTTAGGGAAATTGGACCAGGGGTTCCTATATATATATATATATATTTATATCTAAATATATACAATAATCATAACTTATTTTGAATTGAATATGATATGATCAATCTTACAAAATTATCTCAGCAAAATGTTTTAAAATCCATCCTTTAATTACGTTTACAATTTTCTTTTTTAACTTTTAAAATAAAGGATTGTTTTTTTCTCATTTCAGGTTGGATTTGTCAGAGAAGAATAGAAAGGGATGGTTTGTACAGCCAACCATTATTACTGGACTCTCAGACCAATCAAGGTAAATGTATGCTCGTCTTTCATCTGCGCGGCATTAATTCGTGAACACAAAACTTTTAAATGATGTAGTGGGCTAACAGATAAAAATACTTTTCGCACTTTATTGATTTTTTTTTGTGCATGAGCAAAAGGAATGTACTTAATCCGTTATGCCAGAAAGGATTCGGATTGTGTTTTCTGTGCTATGATAACTCATGAAAAGGAGTGAGACATCGAGACTGCTCACCAGTGCAAGGTTGAAGATGTCCTGCATTGTAGACAGGTTCCTGAACAAGAAAAGGTTAGAAAATGCAACCTAGTAAACAATCTTGTCCGCAATGGTGATGAAATGATCTCAATACAGTGCTAGGAGGTACACAAAGAAAAAGGTTGGGATGAACCTAGACAGCCATGTAAACAGGTTCCCGAGGAAAAGGTTGGGATGAACCTACTCCAGTATACCAGAATATTCCCAAGATGGTTTGCCAGAATGTTCAAAAGGAAAAATCTTTGGACAAGTCTAGACAAGAATGACATGATAGGCCAAGAGAAGAGTTACACGAGGTTCTCAGAGGGTATACTGACAAGGTATCTGTACAAGAATACAAGTCTGTCAATGTTCCTGTACGCAGCCCTGTACACCATGTATCATGCAGGGAATGTTACAGGACAGATTCCTTAATTGGTTCCTAGACAGAAATGTTCCAGTAAGTCATGAAAGGTCTGTCATCAGGTTCCAAAGGAGGTCTACAACAGTGTGCCCAGGAAGTAATGTACTCAATAATGGAATATATGAAGATGTGGAGTTGCTGGAAATAAGGAAGTATGTTGAAAATGAGAGAGAAATAGCCTTTTTTCAAACTCCCCCAGTTTTAGCAAATATGAGGCCCCATAGTGAATTATGTTGTACATTGTCCATATAGCTAAATGTGTCCATAAGTAAATACGTAAATCATTCAACTCATTCAATGTACATAGATATATATAACTTCGTCATACCCATATTGTGATTGCTTAACTACGTTATATATAACAGCGCATAACTTAAAATTACGCTGTTAAAGACCCAATTCATATCTAAACTGAAGAAATATACCTTAGTTGATATAGAAACTCCGCTTTGATTACAGTGTTGAGAGTAATTATGGTTTTGACGTTGATATGTACAAATTGAGATTGTTGCCTCAAGTATTGGTTTGATAAATAGATTTCTATTGTCTGGTTGACATAGCTAACCAAATTGCACGCAGTGGTATTAGTGGCGTTGATAGTTCATGGGATTGGAGCCATGTGGATCGTGTCCTTTTTAAGACATCAATTGATTGCTAGTGTCCATATTGACACCGATAGCTAACGAGATCGCGCAAAGTGGTAGTGGCGTTGATAGTTCACGGGATTGTAGCCGTGTTTTGACATTGAAATTCAAGAGAATTTTAGTTATACCTGGATAGATACGTGTTCGTGAAAATTGTTATAGAGTAGGCGTTTACTACATTCATATTGAATTTGTTTGTTTTAAGAGTGTTATAGTTTTTGTGCATTTCCACTAAGTTCTCATTTCCTTTAATATAATACTGTATAATATATAGAGTTTATACTATTTAATGCAAGTATAGAGTGCAGATTATAATTACCAGGCGTTGACCTTGTAAAGTATATATTACAACAAATCTAAATATACATATATATATATATAAAGGGTGTCCAAAAAAATCGTTATGGTAACTAAGGTCTCAACTCTCAATTTTGAACTAATATTGACGATTTTGAACATTTTTGGTATCTACAATACAATTCTGATCGAATGGTGTAATTTAGATCAGAGCCTGTATCTGCATCTGTATCTTTATCTGTATCTATATCTATATCTGTATCTGTATCTGTATCTGTATCTGTATCTGTATCTGTATCTGTATCTGTATCTGTATCTGTATCTGTATCTGTATCTGTATCTGTATCTGTATCTGTATCTGTATCTGTATCTGTATCTGTATCTGTATCTGTATCTGTATCTGTATCTGTATCTGTATCTGTATCTGTATCTGTATCTGTATCTGTATCTGTATCTGTATCTGTATCTGTATCTGTATCTGTATCTGTATCTGTATCTGTATCTGTATCTGTATCTGTATCTGTATCTGTATCTGTATCTGTATCTGTATCTGTATCTGTATCTGTATCTGTATCTGTATCTGTATCTGTATCTGTATCTGTATCTGTATCTGTATCTGTATCTNTATGATCATTATAATTAGTCTTGTTATTACTATCATTAGTATCAGTGTTATCATTTTCATCATTCTTATAGTGTTCATTATTATTATTATGATCATTATGATTAGTCTTGTTATTACTATCATTAGTATCAGTGTTATTATTTTCATCATTCTTATAGTGTTCATTATTATTATTATGATCATTATAATTAGTCTTGTTATTACTATCATTAGTATCAGTGTTATTATTTTCATCATTCTTATAGTGTTCATTATTATTATTATCATCATTATAATTAGTCTTGTTATTACTATCATTATTATCAGTGTTATCATTTTCATCATTCTTATAGTGTTCATTATTATTAATATCATCATTAAAATTAGTCTTGTTATTACTATCATTATTATCAGTGTTATTATTTTCATCATTCTTATAGTGTTCATTATTATTAATATCATCATCATAATTAGTCTTGTTATTACTATCATTATTATCATTATTTTCACTATTATCATTATTATCATTATTATCATTACTATCAGTATTATCAGTATTATTATTATTTTTATTATTTTCATTATTATCAGTCTTGTTATTATTCTAGCAATATTACCAGTGTTTTATTATTGTGATTTTTATCTTTATTATTATTATTATTATGATTATTATTATTCTTATTATAATCATTATTTTTGATATTAGTATTATTGTCATTATTACATTAATATCATCATTATCATTATTATTATTTTTATCGTTATTATTAGTGTTGTCATTATTATCATTTTCATCATTGTTATCATTATTGTCATTATATCAATGTTGTCATTCTTATCAATGGTGTCAAATTTTCACTATCTAAAAATTTTCGTTGTTGTCTTTAGTGTCGTTATTTTTTTAATTAAATTTGTGCAAAACCTTTAAAATCATAAATATATTATCAACTAACCGTGAAATTGACAAAGATGTAGCCAAAAAGAGAATTATCTACAGTAACAATCCAATTTAGAAATACATCGGTATAGTTGAACTCACAAAACCATGTACGTACACTGTACACTGTACAGGTATGGTCTGTGTGCTAGTGTATGGTCAAGTAACCTAGGCCGGGTTCACCGGCTCGGAGAGGAACTTGAAGTTGGAACGGTTTGGGCAAACTGCTGGTTAATCAGGTAGAAATACAGGAGTTAAAATTTTAGAAACTGTAGGAGTAATTTCAACTAATTTTTACTCAAAAATTGTAGCATGTCCGATTCAAAACCGTCCCCTATAACTCTCTAACAAAATGAAGATTCTAACCCGGCTTTCAATTATGGTTCTCTTTAAACTTGACTAGCGGATTTAAAGGCAGCAGAAAAAAATTAAAAAAATTTTATTTCAGAAAGAAAGGACACGAAATCTTAACCATTGATAATTCTTTATAAAGGGTAAAAGGTTAAATTCAAATTTAAAATTAGAGTGTACTTCCATTCGAATAAATGTTGCAAGCTCTCAAGCAAAAATCAATAAGAGTTTTGCCAATTACTTTTTAAAAACCAAAGTTAATAACACGTGCTTTATAGTGCGTGCTAAAATGAACATGCATAAGGCTACAGAAAGCATTAGTGAGTTAGATTGGTAAAGTCAATGCCAAAGGCGTGGCGACACTTCAATGTCGACCCTGTCTTAAAAAATGATGAGACTTTTTATAAGCAGGGTGAATCTATGTGCTGTGATTTTTTTAATTTCTCAATTTCCCCGCCGTTCGATTTATTTTCATTTTTGTTTAAGATGCCTGGAGATGCCCTTTGGTGGGTGTAAAGAATCTGGTAGCGGACGGGAAGGGACTGTTCACTCCCTTGAAGCGTTTACACAAGAAACAACAGTCTGTATAAAATACAAGGATTAAACTCAGCAGGGAAATTTAAACTGTTTTGGTGTCAGAATATACTCACGTTTCACAACTTTTAAATGAATAAATAAAAAGATCACCCCCCCCCCAAAAGAAAAAAAGATTTAGCATTAATACTTTTATAGTTGTAAACGTTCAATGTGTTTTAAAGATATTTTATTAAAAAATAAAATATTCCATTAATCTTTAACAAATGTATTTTATTTTATTTATTACTCATACTCTGCAGACTGTATAATCAAACTATGTAATTAAAACTTGTTATCTAATCCAAGTTTAATGTTAACGGCGCATTTTAAAGGAATTCAGTCTTTACCATAAATCTTGATTTTCTAATCCCTATATCATAGCAACCAAATGTCGTAGACCTTAGATATTTAGAACTATGAATTCTATTGGATCAAATAATCTTAGTTTCGAATATCAAAGGTTTAGAAAATTAGGTTGCAAAAATTAGGAAGCAAAAAATATATGGATTAGAATAGTTAATTTTGTTCCGAAGACTAATTTCCTTTCTGTAATATATGTTTTTTTATTGTGCATTTATATATTAAAATTAATTATGAAAAAAAAAAAAATTAAATTCTATTAAATCAAACTTTAATTTGTTTAGAGGATTTCAAAACAGTTTTTCAAAATGGTAGAAAAGTTTTGTTGAGAATAAACGTTTAATTTGTTTAACATTTTAATAGTTTTGTTGTTTAAGTTGAATGCATAAAATGTTTTCCAAGTAGCAATTTCAAACTTAGAATTGCTAAATGGGCAAAAATACTTGAAATACCACTCAGTACAACTATTCTTATTATGAATGAATAATGGGTCTAGGGTTTACGTGTCCATATTTTAAGCTAAAATGTTCACTATCAAATATAGGGTCTTTAGGGTTTTTGAACTTGATCTTAAAATTAAGAATATGGCGTTAATCAATGATGGTATAGAAACAGATTCACTTTGAGTTGAAAATATTTCATGTAAGGCCATATAAAGCAAATCAAGTTTTTAAAATCTCGCCTGAATTTACTGTGTAATCTTGAGAAATATTCTTTACACACAACAAAATTTGATAAATACATGTTCTAAATATCCTTAACAGTTAAGAATCTCAATATATTATTTATTTTAAGCTTTCTTTACCCAAACTGCAGGACAGAATACTGAAAAATTTGCATAAATGAGTAAGATACAAAGGGAAATTCCATATTTTTTGTTTATTTCTGCAGCTCAAAATCTTGAATTTCAGCTTTGAAAATCTGCTGTATCTTACTCAAATCGGAGAGTTTAACATTTACTTAAGTACAAATAATTTGAAAGGGAACTGAGTTTTTGTCACAAACTCTGATTTTCTTATCACTATAACATTGCATTTAATCGTCGAAAACCTTAGATATTTCAAACTATGAATCATTTTAGATCAAATCATGATAGTTTGAAATATCAAAGATTTACACAATCAGGTTGAAAAGATATGGCGATTGTAAAATCATATTTTGTGGCAAAAACTCAGTTCCTTTCCCTTTCCTCTATTTACATGTCACCTTCGGCCTCCCCCCCCCCCCCCCCCCCCATTTCCTTGGGGGTATAAGGGGGGGGGGGCATAAACATTGTGTATGTCCCCCATCTTTCGACGATTATACAAAAATTTCTTGAATTTCCAGTTACATACATATTTTGGAAACCCTAAAACTCAAACTCATCGGTATTATTGTCGTACTCGTCCTTTCTTTCACATAGATTTTGTATAAACTTGTCACTGCAAGTTCTGAAATGTGCCCTGAGGTTGAAAAACTCTTGTATTGTGGATGTTGTGGATAAGATTAATTTAAACTTTTGTCAATATCCCGTGAAGGTTGAATTGAAGGTGAATCTGAATGGCAACTACCCTTACTCCCCCAAATACCTTCAGTTTTTAAAGAGACCGCATCCCCACTCTTTGATTATTCTTTGCGCATGGTATACAAAATGGGTATCGGTTCTCATTGAATCAATAGTTTTGAGCTTGTTTCTGGCATTCAAAACACTCTCCGACCTTTACTATCCTTACCACCCATCTTCTGAAGGGTGCACATTTCATAGTCGAAAAAAAGGCATTCATTTTATACGTTCACTAAAGATTGTCGATGGAAAACGAACAGCCGATCAGAAACCAGAGAATTTCGCTCTTAGTCTTAACCATTGAGAGAACAGAGAAATTGCAGATGTTCAAAAGCAAAATTTAAAAAATTAAAAATGCCCATTGTAAATATCAAGATCAAGGGATATGGTTTAGACTTGTATAGAGAAATGAGCCAATCTATCGCCTTCTGGGTATCTGTTGCAGAAAACATTTTTAAAAGATTTTATACCAACTTTGTTAAAAAAATGTCTGACAGACAGAAGAAAAACTAAATCCAAAAAAAGCCTGTGAGTTCATGGTTGCATGAGCCATTCATAATGTCTTTTTTTAAATAGTATTTTAATTACTGTTTCTCTATAAAATTAATTTGCGAATTTTATGATACATAAACAATGGAGTATACCGTGAGAATTTGACAATTTTAAAAGTAGAAAATTGACGATATCTTCCATATTATTGACTGAAAAATCTCTAAGAAAATGAGTTATATATATTTCAATATTGCTAACTACCTTGAAGAGTTATGTCAGCATGTATGCCTTGTGAATACAATACCTATTGTTTATCAGGTGTTAGGACTCTAGCAGTAAACTACCTGTATACAAAAATATGACATAGTCAAACATATTAACAATTTTTTCGATTGCTTTTAAAACCATATTAAACTTAATTTGATAGTAATAAGTTGATATAAACTATATCTTAAAAATAGAAAATTTTACCACTCCCACCTATTTCTCCTCTATGAATGAACATTGATGATTCACTCAAGGACTTCAGAGTTTCAACACTACAGTGAGTAGAATGGATGTGCCTTACTACAAACAGTATTATGTAAGTTAAATAAAGAAATGTACTTAAAAAGTCTGTAGACGTAATTTCAAGTAACCCTTTCTTTTAGATTCAAAAGAATATTAGAAAATATAATTATAATTATATATTAGAATATTTTGTTTTATCAAAATCACAAAACATTTTTAAGAAAACGATTTTTTAAATGTCCCTTACATTTTGTTAATAATTTGGAACTACATATTTAAAATTTTTTGTTCAGAGTTCTTTTAGTAGTGTGTAATTCAGGAGAATACTGTGCGAGGAGTCATCAGTAGCGCTGTGCTTGCATCCTTCTTTATAATTATCTGCATCATTAATAGATTTAGGTCAAATATAATTATCTGCATCATTAATAGATTCAGGTCAAATACAATTATCTGCATCATTAATAGATTCAGGTCAAATATAATTATCTGCATCATTAATAGATTCAGGTCAAATATAATTATCTGTATTATTAATAGATTCAGGTCAAATATAATTATCTGTATTATTAATAGATTCAGGTCAAATATAATAATCTTTAGTATTAATAGATTTAGGTCAAATATAATTATGGCTGTATTATTAATAGATTCATGTCAAATATAATTATCTGTATAATTAACAGATTCGGGTCAAATATAATTATCTGTATTATTTATAGATTCAAGTCAAATATAATTATCTGTATCATTAATTGATTCAGGTCAGATATAATTGTCTGTATTATTAATAGATTCAGGTCAAATAAAATTATCTGTATTATTAATAGATTCAGGTCAAATATAATTGTCTTTAGTATTAATATATTCAGTTTGAATACAATTATAGCTGTATAATTAATAGATTCAGGTCAAATATAATTATCTGTATTATTAATATATTCAGGTCAAATATAATTGTCTTTAGTATTAATAGTTTCAGTTTGAATACAATTATAGCTGCATAATTAATAGGTTCATGTCAAATACAATTATCTTCAGTATTAATAGATTCGGGTCAAATATAATTATCTGTATTATTACTAGATTCAGGTCAAATATAATTATCTGTATTATTAATAGATTAAGGTCAAATATAATTATCTGTATTATTAATAGATTCAGGTCAAATATGATTATCTGTTTTATTAATAGATTCAGGTCAAATACAATTATCTGTATTATTAATAGATTCAGGTAAAATATAATTGTCTATAGTATTAACAGATTCAGTTTGAATACAATTATAGCTGTATAATTAATAGATTCAGGTCAAATATAATTATCTGTATTATTAATAGATTCAGGTCAAATATAATTATCTGTATTATTAATAGATTCAGGTCAAATATAATTATCTGTATCATTAATTGATTCAGGTCAGATATAATTATCTGTATTATTAATAGATTCAGGTCAAATATAATTATCTGTATTATTAAAAGATTCAGGTCAAATAAAATTATCTGTATCATTAAGAGATTCAGGTCAAATATAATTATCTATATTATTAATAGATTCAGGTCAAATATAATTGTCTTTAGTATTAATAGATTCAGTTTGAATACAATTATAGCTGTATAATTATAGATTCAAGTCAAATATAATTATCTGTATTATTAATAGATTCAGGTCAAATATAATTGTCTTTAGTATTAATATATTCAGTTTGAATACAATTATAGCTGTATAATTAATAGATTTAGGTCAAACTCTGAAAAATTTGATTTCTACTATTCCTGTTTTCTTTTATTCATCCTACTTTATACTTTTCTTTTTTATTTATTTTTTATTTTCCGAGAATACCTTAATAACTGTTCAAATTCTAGTTTCACTGAGTCTGCAAATTGGAAATAAAGTGATTAAATATTGTACTTCAATATTCTATTAAAATTACATCCAACTTATTTCTTAAAAGGAATGTATCCGATGTATATGTAAAGTGACCTTCCAATTAAAGAATGCCATGTTCGATTCCCATTCACCAACCAAAATTCCGGTTTAAAAAATAGAATGTTAAAATCCAACATCTTTCAGAAATATTTCAATATATCAATACTAAGGCCTTGACCTTCTCTTCTGTACAATTTTTATTTTAAGAAAATTTTATCGATGTAAAAAATCCTTCTTATAGCTTTACATTACAAATTACAATTCTCCTTGAAAACTGTTAACAATCCCTTTACAGATGGAAGGAGGAAGATAATGAATCTGTTTATGAATATGATCTCCCGGGCTCTAGTAAGGTAATTATCCTAGATTAATGGTAATACTCACTATATTTCATAGTCTCTACCAATACATACCTGGTCTATAGTAAAGGATCTAATTTATTGCCTCAAACTCTAATTTTCTCTTTACTTTATATAATTTTCTAACTTCATGCTGTACAGTGTATAGTGTATATATCTTTGATTATTTTTAACTTTGACTTTTTGATCTAGTGGCGTCTATTACTTAGAATATATCTAAGGTCTACAAAAAAAAGGTATATCATTTGAGGTCCTACAAAAAATTCTGATCCGATCGGTTTAAGGACGAGAAAATTTTATGTTTGAGGAGAGTAATTAGTTAATTTAATTAAATATAATCAAATTAATTAATTAAGGAGAGTAATTAGTTAATTAATTAAAAATAGAACTTAAGGTGTAATTTAGAGTCATTTAAGACAACAACAACTGTTCCTTTGCATATTGTTTAAATTATGTCCTGCTAAAAAAAGAAAAAAAATACTTTGCATATACAGTCTGCTCTTTAATTTTAGGCCTTGGACCGACGGGTTGAGATTGAATCTGTTTCTCAAATCATCCTTCTTAATCAGTCAAACTCTGATTATAACTTAAACAAGGAGAAAACTGCTGAATCGACACCAGCTAAAACAGCTGAATCCAAATTGTACAAAACAGCTGAATCGGAACCAGCTAAAACAGCTGAATCCAGATCGGAGGAAACAGAAGAATCGACACGTGATATAACAGATCAACCAATATCCCAGAAAACAGCTGAATTAGACAAGCACCTAATGCACAGCGCTGAATCGAAAACAGAGTCAACTTCTGAATCAGAATATGAGCTAAAATCAGCACCTGAATCCATCTCAATTCTCGGAGAAAAAACTACAATTTTCACCAACCAAGGAGCAAACTATCAAATTCATTCTGAATTTGAGGGAAGCACTAGATTTGAAGAGTTGAGAATATTAGCTCCGCCCCCTACTCCTGCTAATGAATTAGACTTTCACTTTGGATACGATTCACATTCGGTTCCCGCCACTATTCACGAACATAAACATTTACCATGTTTAATTCATGAATATGAACCTACAAAATGTTCGATTCATGAACATGAACCAACACTCTACAGTTCCATTCATGAACATGAACCTACCCCCTCATATTTTAACCATGAGTTGGCAGCAAATAAAAGCAAAGTAAATCATGGTTTTGAAATTTAATCTACAATAAACTAAAATATATTCTTTCATGTTTCTGAAAATTAATTTATCAAATTCCTATTTTAAAAAATAGGTAATGAATGATATGTTAAAAATTAAACTGTTCAAATAAAGTATTTTTATATTCTTTTTAACCTGAAGCCACTTTAGAACAAAAATCGAGTTAGTTTTAGCGATAAAATATTTAAAAAAAATAATATTATTATCGTAAAATATTTGTAAAAGTTCTCAGATAGGAAATTTCATAAGTTTATATACTGTATAAATTTTCTCTATAGGAGACTTCAGAACATTTTTCGTGGATATTTCATAGAAGATTTTAATTAATAGAATATTTCATAGACAGGACAGTTCTTAATGTATAACTTTACATTTAATGAAATTTTCATGTGTTAATTGTCTATTATTTATTCTCAAATTAATACTTTGAATTTTTTTATCCTAACCCTTTTAAAAATGAAACAACTTTATTTGTAATTACATACATTTAAGCAAAAAATGAAACAAGTTTTATAAGAAAACGAAACAATGATATATTCTATTATTACGCTAATGAAGGTTTAAAGGGTGCACGCGTTATTGTAAAATAAAGGGTGGCTTGAAATTACGTCTTCCAGTCTCTTTAAGTTGAAACATAAATTCTAGCCTATTCCATTAAGTTTCTCTTCTGCCAAGACATATCTAATATATGCACTGAAATAACTTTAATTTGAGTCACATGGGAATTTGGAGGCATTTATTTCAGATGGAAAATTGTTTGACAACCATGGTACAATCGTTTTGTATTCCGTTTCCTGGACTTTAAAGGTGGTTCACAAAAGTGGTTTTCTGATTTTTTTACAGATATAATTTTAAACAGACACCCGAACAGAGATTACAACTTTATATATATATATATAGATGCCCAAGCGTTAACTAAGAATATCCTATTTTTACTATTGAAAAACGGTTGGAAATTTATTATACTTTCACTCTCTTTTATCATCTGATTTTGCAGCTGCATTTTTCCAATCATATATCTTTATAATAAAGCTCTTCGTTCATATTTGTATATTTGTATGTATCTTCTTAAAATAAGTCTAGAACATATTCTATTGTTTATTAAGATTGGTTATTGCTGGACACTGTGTTTCATCGTGACATTCTTCTTTCAGCAGTCCGGCTCAAGTTTTATTCTATAAACTGAACTTTTATATATCATACTTAAACATAACAAAAACATAATAGTAAAATTAAAAGCATTAAAGAACGATTTTTTAAAACTAAAACTTTTGAACATAGTATTGTCGGACAAATAAAACTGTGGAGCAGGATCGAATATTACTTTTTTGAAATATTATGTAAATATTATGTAAATATTATGTAAATATTATGTAAATATTATGTAAATATTATGTAAATTTTATGTTGCATAAAAACAAATATTAACTTATTAAGTTAAATTGGGTTGTATACACTGTACAATTGCTGTATCTCTCGTTGGACCATTTTAATTCAATACACTGAGTATTACCTGTCGTCTTTCTATTGACCAGTCTTTCTGTATGATTCTTATAAATGCGTAAAAAGAAAAAAGGTCCAAGAATAAATAAACATATTCCTCTTGGGAAATAAAAGTATGTTATAGGATTTTAAAACAAGCATAATGAAACTAAAAATATTCTAAAGAATTTTATGTGTAACATAACACCTTTATTTTTAATAGCTTGTTATAGCAACAACACGCGGCCTAGAATTGGTACTAACCTAACCAAACCCACAGATAGGAAGTAACATTGTATATGTGAATGAGGCTAAGAAAGTTAAACACAGAGAGACACATGAGCTGGATGAGCAGGATCTGATGGAGTATATTAACAAATACATGCAGATTATTTAAAAAATCTTTTTAGATGCTGCGGTTTTCAGCTACAAAACCACTCGGGGCTATGCCCAAAGTGGTTGCCCGCGCGAGCATAAAACATTGCACTATGCTAAGCAAACGTGCCGGTCAACCCAATTTTTTTCTCGTTCTGTCTATTCTAAACTTTCTCGTTCTGTCTATTCTAAACTATCTCATTCTGCCTATTCTAAACTATCTCGTTCTGTCTCTTCTAAACTATCTCGTACTGTCTATTATAAACTATCTCGTTCTGCCAATTCTAAAATGTGCTGAAACTTGACTGAAACTTATCAATTTTGGTCAATTTGCGTAAAAATATAATTTTTTGTTTACAAATTTACGTTTTGAGCAATAATTCCGGTTTTGCGTAAAGGGGATGGTGGAGTTGGCACATTTGATGTAGGGGGGGACACAATCCCCTTTCGCAAAAAAAACGTACTGCGCTTCTGACGCAAAAGATGCGCAAAACATATGGTAATTTCAATGAAACCCTACCTCCAGTATATTAGGAGATCTCAGAAAGACCAAAAATCTCAAAAATCATGAAATTTATATTTTTCACTCTGTCGAAAATTGTTCAAAAATAATTTTTTTGTTGAAAATGAATCTTATTTAGTTGGACTCTATCGGAAAAAAGATTATGGTATTAAAAACACACAAATAAGGAAAAATACCTAACATGCAAACATTTACCTAATTTTTAATGTTATAAAAGCTTTATATGATCCAAAATGTGAAAGATAGATTTAATAGTCACAAGTCACATTTGCAGAGAAACCACGATAAAAGTAAAATAAGTTTTTAAAATTCAAAACGTTTATATCTAATTCATACTTGACCTGCAACATTTCTCGGAAAATCATTTTGCAGAAAAAAATATTATAACATCGAATTCATAAAAACACAGGTTTTGTCCACAGCTTCCTAATAAAATTTACCAGGCTATTGCAAATTATCTGTTACAGCGCGTTACAGAATTAAATGTCAAGAATGGAAAGAAAACAAATGCGAATCAGCAAGTTAAACCCAAAGGCCCAGGCGTCACAAAACTTCCAAGATGACCCGGTCTTGAGAATTGATATATAATTTTTTTAAATGTCTGGTTTCTCTGTTTTTTTAATGCATCTTGTTCTTTCCATGGACCAGTTGGAACTTTTATACAAAGTTATATAAAGTATATAAAGTATTAAGTTTATACGTGACTAGATTGCAAGCTGGGACTTTAGATCACAATCTGAAAACAATATTTTTTCAGTTTTAAGTTTTTACAACTCCCATTCCCATAGGGTTGCAGAACTCAGCGCGGATGAAATCATATTTACTACTGGAAAGCCTACAATTTTCTGTTTTCAATAATTCGAATATTAATCGATAAATTTTAAAACTTCTAGAAAGTAAATTTTAATATTCCTCAAATGTAAAAACAGCTTCTCATTCCCAAAGTGTGGTGGCATACATCTTTTAATTCCAATATATGGCAGTGGCACACAGCTTCCCTTTCCAATAGGGCAGGGGCATACAACTCCCCATTCCCATAGGGTGGTGGCACACAGCTTTCGATTCCCATTGTATGGCAAAGGCACACAGCTTCCCAGTCCCTTAGAACACGGTAATACCACTCCCCATTCCCAAAGGGTGGCATGGCATACAGCTTCTTATTTCCATAGTGTGTTGGCATATATCTTTATATTCCCATAGGGTCGTGGCAAACAGCTTCCCATTCCCATAGTGTGTTGGCAAACATCTTTATTCCCATATATTGCAGGGGCACACAGCTTCCCTTTCCCATAGGGCAGGGGCATACAACTCCCCATTCCCATAGGGTGGTGGCATACAGCTTCTCATTCCCATAGTGTGGTGGCATACCTTTTTTATATTCGTATATTTTGCAAAGGCACACAGCTTCCCATTCCCATAAGGTGGTGGCACACAGCTTCCCATTCCCATATGGTGGTGGCATACAGCTAGCTCCCCATTCCAATTGGACAGGGGCATACAGATTCCTATTCCCATAAGGGCGAAACTTTAAAATCGATAGACTTTAGCATATATCTATCAATTTCTTTATAAATTCATACTATATAAATATTCTTAACGAAATCAGCTGATTAAACCAAATACTGTTTGTCCCACAGGAGTGATTCAATTACATTTAATATTATGATTTACAAGGAGGAATATAAATAGTGATTACCAACATTTTCTAGAATTTCATCAAAAACCTAAATTGCGTTTTATACGTTCTTTTATCAATATATTTTAATCAGAAAAAAATAACTGGACAAAAATAAAAATTATGATGTAATTTAAATTGATAAACGTGAGACCACAGAGGAAGTTTTAGACCGTATGAAAAGACCAAATTTATTAACTAACATAAGAGAAATTCCATACATTTTTGTTATTTTCAATGCAGTTTTTATAGAAATAGTAAACTGGAAAACATATAAAATGTTGAATCAGCGGGAAATACACTTTAATTTGACGTAATATATGATATATTTGGTTGATCAAAGATAATGATTTGAAGACTTCGTACCATGCAGTGGTTCCCATAAAACTTTGGAATAAGAAGATGACTTTGAAGCAACTTTTATGTTATGTTTTAACTAACCAAAAAATAAATTTGGTCTGTTCTTTGGGAAGGAAGGGAAGGCCGAAGGGAAAGGTTCAAACTGGATAAAATTTACTTTTATTAAAAGAAAATTTTCTCTAAGTTGCATTGATACAAAAATGTAAATACTTTGAAACCAATTTATTTTCTGCTTGCACTAAATCAGATATAAGTCCCTTAATAATGGTAGGTATGACGTCCATAGTCCCTTAGTGATGGTTTATGACGTCTACAGTTCCTTTAATGATGATAAATAATGTCAACAGTCCCTTTAAATGGTGGGTATGACGTCAACAGTCCCTTTAAATGGTGGGTATGAAGTCAACAGTCCCTTTAATGGGGGTATGACGTCAACAGTCCCTTTAATGGTGGATATGACGTCAACAGTCCCTTTAATAGTGGTATGAAGTCAACAGTCCCTTTAATGGGGATATGACTTCAACAGTCCCTTTAATGGTGGTATGAAGTCAACAGTCCCTTTAATGGTGGATATGACGTCAACAGTCCCTTTAATTGTGGGTATGACGTCAACAGTCCCTTTAATGTTGGATATGAAGTCCATAGTTTCTTAGTGATGGTTTATGAAGTCAACAGTTCCTTTAATGATGTTAAATAATGTCAACAGTTCTTTTAATGGCGTTGTATTACGTATACAGTTCCTTTAATGGTGGGTATGACGTCAACAGTCCCTTTAATGATGTTGTATGACATCAACAAGGAGTATGGACGTCATACCTACCATTAAAGGGACTGTAGACGTCATAAACCATCACTAAGGGAATGTTGACGTCATAAACCATTACTAAGGGACTGTTGACGTCATAAACCATCACTAAGGGACTGTAGACGTCATTTCATCTAAAAAGCTTTGAACTATCAAGCTTTAATGAATAATCATGATTTTCTCTTTTTTTAAATTTTTATTATTTTTAAATGAGCGTTTTCTTCCGATGAAGAAAAATAGAGCAAATTGACCAAATTTAGCACTTTCAATTGCTAGACCAACGACACATATTATTTTATCAGATGAAAGGTGTGAATCCGGCATGCCCCTATCTTTTTTAAGTAGTGCGTCACCTAAGAATAAAACGACGGTAACAGATTATTGTGTAATCAGAGCTTGAAAGTTTGTGTAGAAAACTCATAATTCCGAACACTTTATCTTGATATCCACTGTGGATACTTTCGATTTTAAGGATCTTACTGCTTTTCTTTTCAAATTCCTTCAGAGTACAATTTTACCACAACATCGAATAAAGATTAAAATAATCTGCAGATTAACAAAGATTAGCGTCAAGCATTGAAATCTATATCCACATTCCAAGAGTTCCCAGCTGAGTAAATAAAGATAGATTTTTTAAAGTTTATTTTCTGCTCTCGGTATATTATGCATTTACAATAAATATGAGGATAATATATGTATTAAGATAAATTGTGTAGCAGTCCACAGTAGGCTGAAACAATCATTAATATTAATATCAGCAAACCCATATTATTATTGGTGTTAGGTATTTTCACACAGCCATTTTTTCAAGCGGCAAGGCAACTGAGTCTAGAACATTTTGCGGCAAGGACAGACTTGGGAAGTTGCCGCTTGGGAAATAGTTCATTTGGATAGTTGCCGCTTGGAATTATACCCTTGGGAAGTTGCCGCTTTGGAAAATGCCTTTGGGGAAGTACCTTGCACCTTATTATTTATTACTAGATTCTTGGACTGTAAGACCAAACAGTCGACATACCCTACTATATAGAATATTTCCTCTTGTTATGTAAACTTTTTGATTTATTTTTCATACTAGCTGAAGTGCCGGGCGTTGACCGTGGAATTTTAAAAACTCTTTTGGAAAATAATAATTCTAATCTTTTAGCCTATTTTACACCCATTAATTGGTTTACTAAAAAATTCAGCCAATTTGGTCCAGCATAACATAGATTTAGATCTATAGCAGCTAGATCATAGTTTGAAATATAAAAGGTCTGCGAAATCAGGTTGCAAAGATATAAGGATAAGAAGAAAAGTGTTTTTTAGTTTTTTGTTCAAAATGTATGAAAGGATACTTATAAATCCTTGCAAAGATGGCTCAAATGAAGGGCAGTCCGGCTCAAGTTTTATTCTATAAACTGAACTACAAGTAAACTCTTATCTGCCGGAGAAAAGACCTCCCCTGTCACACTAAAAATAAATATTTCTTAAATTTTTTAAAATAAGGCAATTTTATAGATTGCAAAATTGACTGGGGTCTCTTGGTATTGTGACTTATTTACTGTAAGTAATGAAATCCTAAAAGTAAACAATTTAAAACATTTACGAGAAGAAAACAATTATTATTTCTTTAATAAAAGAGGATTTAAACAAAGAGAATAAATTACAAACAATTTATTTTGTTACAGCAAGGCCAGACTAGAGTCAAAATTTTATACCAAGAAACGTGTTACCTTGCAGTTGGCTCCCCATAGGTTGCATTTGCACACAAAGCCAGAGCAGCAAAACTAAAACAAGTTTCAAATATAAGCTGAATCTAAATAAAAAATTTAAATATTTTTAAAGCTTGAAGACTTAAATCCTATCCAGCTTTTACAAAATGTATATACAGTGAAACCCTTAATCACAAATACATCGGAAGAATTTATCAAATGTCGTTTTAAAGATTTCCATATAATCATTTAATTAAAAAACTAAATATCTGCAACATTCCACTATCAGAAAGTGAAGAATACGGCATTTGATGAATTCTTTCGATGTATTCGTTATTAAGGGTTTCACTGTAGTTTATATTTAATTTACAATACCGGCCTGTACTACTAATTACTTGTACAGCGGGTTCAGATCATTCAATGATTGGCCAAAAAATGTTTTATTCAGACCTGAGGAGCCGCGGAGCAGGACATTGAATACGGGATGCACAGAGATCCACGCCTAGATATTTAATTAATCAATCAATCAATTAATATTCAATGAACTGATCAATTATCCGTCAATTGATCAAAAAATCAATCAATAAATTAAAAAATCAATCCATTTTTTCAAAACGAAGTAAAATTAATAAATTATCGTTTAATGATCAATTATGTTAACACATTGCTATTTCATTATGTTAATCAATGCATCTATCAAATCAACCAATGAATCAATAAATCGAGTAGTCAGTCGATCATCTTTCAGTCAACCCAAAAAAAAATGGAATCATAAAATCCGAATCCATTCAAAAACTCAATGTTTTGCCATTACAGAATAAGTAAGTAATGAGTAATAAATCAATTTTGTAACATTTCTAAAAAAAAATTATATTTAGCATTAAGATATAAAATTGAATTAAATTTTATTATGGTCTTTTACTGAAATGTGATTTAAATTAAATTGGCAGTTTAAGATAATATATTAAGACTTCAGCACTGCATAGGACAGAAGAATATGTCTATATCAGAGGCGTGTACACAGGGCTGATCTTCCTCCCCCCTGAACAAGTTCCTGTGTACGCCCCTGAATTCTTAACAATCTCTTATTTCTAGCTTTGTTTATTAATTTATCTCTACTTATAAATAATATGGATTTTGAAAAATGTAATGAATCAAATGTAATAAATATATCATGTAATTGATATTTTTGTAAGGTTTCTTTCTTAAAGTTAAATACTTCAATAAATATTTGTTGAAGCAGTTCCAGATGTTCATAAACATTCTTAAAAGAACTGTTTTCAAGTCACCCTCATTGACTGCAGTATTGGATTTGAACTGAAAGAAATGAACATTTAAAGGGATTGTTCGCAAAAATGAAAGGGGCCGATACAGGTTACGGCGAAAAATAAGCGCTTTTGATCGCTACTAATCTTATTTTTATCTGTTGCGTTTATAAGGAGAAAAGTGTTAAACACGACTCATGCTGAAGAACGTAGCATCCATGAAATTCAGAAAGTTGCAACATTCAACTCAGATCGTAAACAAATCAATTTAATTCTAAACAAATTATTCAGATATTACAAACAATAGTCATCGATTATTTTTCGACGCATTCGTATTTGGTTTTCGAACATTCCTGGAAAATATAAACATGTCGTTTTCATTATCAACAATCCTCGAAACAGAAATTATTTTGAAAAGTAACTCTCGGATCATAAAAATAAAAAATATTATGAAATTTGATCTATACACGAATGCGTCGAAAATCTCTCGTTGATTATTGGTTGTAATATCTTCGAACGATTTGTTTGGAATTAAATAGATTTTTTATAACGATCCGATTTGAATGCTGTACGGACTAAAAATTCCGATAAGAGTATTGAATTTCTGTAATTCCCATTGAATTAGAAATGCTTATATTTTACATAAAACACAGCTTGCATTAAAAATTTTTAATAATTAAAAATCATATAAAAATTAAATACAAAATTATAATCATAGAGGTCCTGAAAAATACGTCTAAAGTCCCTTTACAGCTTCAATTCATGTATTCTTGTTTAAGGTAAACTTTATGTCATATTGCAGGAATTTTAGATATTTCAAAATTTAGACATTTTCTACTATCGGATAATTTATGGGTAAAGTTTAAGATTTAACAAAGTGATAAAATATTATGCCTCGACAAATATGATGAAATATTTTGCCACAACAAACATAATGAAATATTTTGCCACAACAAACATAATGAAATATTATGCCACAACAAACATAATGAAATATTTTGCCACAACAAACATAATGAAATATTTTGCCACAACAAACATAATGAAATATTTTGCCACAACAAACATAATGAAATATTTTGCCACAACAAACATAATGAAATATTTTGCCACAACAAACATAATGAAATATTTTGCCACAACAAACATAATGAAATATTTTGCCACAACAAACATAATAGAAACAATCTGCGACATTTTTATTAAAATTAAACTTTCTCCAAAATGAAATGTTAATGTATATATTTTTTCCAAAATATTAACATCGATTTATATTATAAAGAAAAAATATTTGTGTAAATCTTCATCAAATCTTACGAAGTGAAATATTAAAAATGTATTTACTAACTTTATTTCCCGCAATCTTTTAAATTAAAATTATTAATATGAAAATTTTAGATATAAAACAACTATTTAAAAAAAGGACTAGGCTTTTAGGGTGATGTCCCACAAAAAATTTGGGCCCGATCGGTTCAGCCGTTTTGACGTTTATTGGATACAAACAAACAAACAGACAAACAGATAGACAAGCCAAAGGAATTGAGTCTTTGCAACAAATCCCAATTTTCTAATACCAATATATCTACAACCAAAATATGTAGACCTTTGATATTTCAAACTTTGATTGTTTGATATAACAGAAGTCATAGTTTGAAATATCTAAGGTCTACAACATTGGGTTGTTAAAATATAGGGATTTAAAAATCAGAGTTTGTGACAAAGACTCATTTCCTTTAATCAAATAGTTGAGTTAAAAACAATTTACCGTAAAAACAAACAAATAAATCAAACTTAAATCTTAGTAATATTGAATTATAATTTTATAGATATTTCTTATCTATTGAAAAGAAAAACATAAAACGAGAATAATAATTGTTATCAAAGAACTATTTATATAATATTTTACATAATCAACAAACTTAAAACCAATGTTTTTGACAGAACAATATTTTTTGGATTAAGTTCATAATTATGACTATTGCATAAAGATATAAAATAGCATAAAGATATAAAATTGCATAAAGCTATAAAATGCGTATAAATTTTGTGCATTGTAGAATAGTTATATAATTTACTCTAGTATGATGTTTTTTTAAGGTATGTACACAATAAATCCAGGCTATCAAACTTCTATATAAACAGCAGATAATAATAATATAAAGTAGTTGAACGACAATAAGGAATGAAGCTTCTTGTCTTATCAGTATATTTAACTGTCACTCTAGGCCTTCATGAAGGTTCCTTTATCCCTCCGTATCAAGAGGTATATAGCACTTTTTTTTAATTTGGAAATTTGAAATTTGAAAAATTTGCCACAAACTCAAATTTTCTAATCCATTTATCTTTGCAAACCAATTTTGTATACCTTAGATATTTCAAAATATGAATTCAGTTAGATCAAATAATCTAAGTTTAAAATATTAAAGGCTTACCCCATCAGATTGCACAGATATAGAGATTAGAAAATTAGAGTTCATGGCAAAGACTCAATTTCTTTCTTACAATAAGAATTACATCATTGTTTGCATCTGCAAAAAGAATCAGAAGTTTTATCAAAGTTGCTTCAATCTCAGTTGTCAATGGTTTATTTTCTGTTTGATGTAAATCTATGGTTCAAAATTATAAAGATTGTTCTAAAAACCTGAATATATTATTTTTTGGACAACATATGAACAATCTGATTCTGCATGAATGAAAACTGAATGAAAACTAATCATTCTTTATGAATTACTATTCTTTCAGATGATATTTTGTTTTTAACAATTTGTGAATATCAAGATTTTATTTGTGCAAAAATTAGTGTAAAATAACTTATCATTCCTAAAAAGCTTCTCTATGTTTAATTAAAGTCATAAATATAAATTTTTATGTTTTAGGGTGAACCATTGGCTATGTCAGTTGTAGCTCTGGATCCTCCAGACTTTCGAGGAGCAGAGGTTTACAGGATAGAGTTTGATCTTCTCATCAAGAGTGGGGAAGTTGAAGCTGGTATGATCCATAGATCTTTGGCAGATTTTGAAAAGTTCAACGACATTCTTCACTCAAGGTTTTTCACCTTTGGAAATGTAAATGATGTTGTCTTCCCTGAAAATCCAGATAAAGATTCATTAAATGACTACCTACAAGCTGCTATTGCTCACGAAAAGGTGTTTAAATCAACTGAGCTTCAGGATTTCTTGGGAATTAACTGGTCAGGATTTGATTTAAAGTTTATGGAGTCTCTCCCTGAGTTTATGAAAATTGTCATCCCTCAACTTTACAGAGCTCCTGAATTTGCTCCTGAACCCCCAATTTTCTCATGCGAAGAAGATTCTATTACAGCACCTGAAACCCCATTTGAGGTTTACACTTATTTGCAGGCATTCAGAGCAAGAGGAAACTTAGAAGAGTATTTAAATTTTTTCAACACATTTGTAAGTACTTATCCTTCATTTGCTGGATTAGAAGATGATTCAGATGTTCAGCCTACTGGAGTGTCTGTTGACATCCCTTCCCATTTCAACCAGACATATGTACACTTTTTGCCTGGTGGATACCTTAATGGACACACTGTCAGGATCTCATATTTGGGACGTTCAAAGTTCAATTTTCTCCATGAGGACCTATTGACTGAATGGCTCATCAAGCTGCATGGAGATAAGAAACCCAAGAGAATTTTAGATATTGGAACTGGACCGGGGTTTTCAGCATTTGTTCTAGCTAAAATCTTTCCTGATGCAGAGGTTGTTGCTGTTGATCTTGCTGCTCCGTACATCAGAATGGCAAGACAATGGCAGTCATTGAGAAATGTGAGTAACATTGAATTTTATCATGCCAATGCTGAAGACCTTTCCTGGCTGGAATCTGAGTCTTTTGACTTTATCAACTATGCCTATGTACTCCATGAAATGCCAGCAGAGAACGCTCTTCGGATTATTTCAGAAATGTACAGGCTCACAGCTCCTGGGGGAACCATGAATGGATTTGAAGTTCCTTATCCTGATAACGTTGTTGAGAGATTTGCTCTTGTAGAGTTCAATACCTGGGGACATGTCTGGGATGCCCCTGGAGAAAAAGGACCTGAACCTTATATGATGGAGTATGAATTTGGTACAATGATCACACAAGCACTGGATGCTGTTGGATTTAAAGATTTAGAAATTGTTGAGTATTCTTACTTTGAAAGTGTTTTCATTGCAACAAAGAATTAGATAAAAAATGGATACAAAGTTGGTAAATGAGGTTTCCTTCAGATAATTAACAATTACAAATATTCTAGTGCATGCCATTGTATCAATGTAAAATTAGGTATTTAATAAGTTTGAAAGAGCTATATTTGTGAACTATATTTTTCCCCATGTGGTAGAATTTAAATAATTAAAATACTAAAATTTCATAAATACTTATTTTTATTTTTATCTCACAAAAGAAAATTTATTATACATGCCAACTTGTTTAGAGCTAAAACCTAAAGAGGGTCTAAATTTGTTAACCATTGAAACTTTGATTTAATTGTATTAAAATTAGAAAATCAACATTGGAGACTTACAAATTTTCTGTAAGGGCCTTTGATGAAAATATAAGTGTCTTCAATACAGGGGTATTTCAAAGGGCAATATGAGGTTTTTTCCCCAAAGTGGCAACTTCGCAAGGGTATTTTGCCAAGTGGCACTTCCCAAACATGCAATTTCCCAAACGGCAATTACCCAAAGGTTAGTTTAGGTCCTCTGAGGCGCCACAGACTGCCATGGGGGGCTGCGGCTAGGATGGGCTAGGGGGCCGAGTACCGTGGTTAGCATAGTTGGGGGGAAGCACTGTGGCTAGGACAGACTTGGGAAGCTGCCGCTTGGGAATTTGCACATTTGGGAAGTTTATACTTGGAAAAAATCCTTTGGGAAAGTACCTAACATCATCTTGAAATCTCCAAAGAAATGTGGCACTTAACTAAAATCTGGGGGGTCACCAATAATACTGGGGATTTCTAGGAGCAATCTTCAGATCTCTAATGAACAAGTGGTCTTTGACTAAAATATGGGGGTCTTTGATGAAAAAAAGGGGGTCTTTAAACAAAACTTATGTAGGGTCTTTAATGAAAAAAAATTTGGGTCTCTGATGGAAATCCAGGGGTCTCCATTGAAATTTGAAGGGGTAGATCTCCTCTACAAATTTTGGGGTCTCCTATGAATATTTGGGTGCAGATCCAATAAAATTGCAGGGGGTCTCTGGTGAAAAGATTTCTCGATATGATGATGATTTCTTTTGAGACTATAATGTTGAGGGTGTAAAGTGTATGGTTTATTGTACAGAGGAGACAAGTGAACAATTTTAAGGTTAGTAGGTAGCTAAGAAACATTTTAAATATCAAACAACATATAAAAAGTCCTTAAATATGGATTAAAATTCATGCATATGTCACATGAGAGCCCGATGGGGCCGAGAAGGGGATACAGGTATATGAATAAACATTAGCCAATAAAAACTAGGATTATTTTTTTATATTCATTATTAAATTCTGTTGAAGCCTACAAGTATTTAAATATACATGACTTAACATTTCTAGACTATTTAGATAATTTGCCAATATTAGGTAAAAGAGATAAGAAAACGTTATACAACTCAAGAATATCTACGTTTAGCCTTTTTATTAGACAAATTAGTGTTGCGTACTCTATAATTCTATAAAATTATTAAACTCTAATATTGATGGGGGGGGTACCCCCCTGCCTATGATTTTGTAAGATGGTTTAGTTTTTTTCTGTGCATAACTTTATATCGTTTGTCAAAGACACATATTTGTACCACAAATTTACTTAGAAATATAAAAAAATAATAATAATTCCTACTTTTGAGCTGGTTGCATCATTTCCCTCATAAACTCATTGTACAGCTCATAGTCCCTTTCAGACCCTAAAAATGCATTATATTAGTCACTTATACTCTAAACATAAGATATATTAGTCCCTTTCTGACCCTAAACATAAGTTAGATAAGTATCTCTCAGACCCTATACATGAGTTAGCTTTCAGACTCTAAACATGAGATAGATTAGTCCCTTTCAAACCTTAACATGAGATAGATTAGTTCCTTTCAAACCTTAAACACGAGTTAGATTATTCCCTTTCAAACCTTAAACATGAGATAGATTATTCCATTTCAAACCTTAAACATGAGTTAGATTATTCCCTTTCAAACCTTAAACATGAAATATATTATTCCCTTTCAAACCAGTAAACATGAGTTAGATTATTCCCTTTCAGACCCTAAACAGGAGTTAGATTATTCCCTTTCAGACCCTAAGCATGAGTTAGATTATTCCCTTTCAAACCTTAACATGAGTTGGATTATTCCCTTGCAAACCTGAACATGAGTTAGATTATTCCCTTTCAAACCTAAACATGAGTTAGATTATTCACTTTCAAACCTAAACATGAGTTAGATTATTCCCTTTCAAACCTTGAACATGAGATAGATTACTCCCTTTCAAACCTAAAGATGAGTTGGATTATTCCCTTTCAGACCCCAAACATGAATTAGATTGTCCCCTTTCAGACCCTAAACATGAGTTAGATTAGTTCCTTAAAGACCCTAAATATGAGTTAGATTATTCCCTTTCAAACCTTAACATGAGATAGAAATTAGTTCCTTTCAGACCCTAAACATGAGTTAGATTATTCCCTATCAGACCTTAACATGAGTTAGACTATTCCCTTTCAAACCTTAACATGAGTTGGATTATTCCCTTTTAAACCTAAACATGAATTAGATTATTCCCTTTCAAACCTGAACATGAGTTAGATTATTCCCTTTCAAACCTTAACATCAGTTAGATTATTCCCTTTCAAACCTTAACAGGAGTTGATTATTCCCTTTCAAACCTTAACATGAGATAGATTATTCCCTTTCAAACCTAAACATGAGTTAGATTATTCCCTTTCAAACCTTAACGTCAGTTAGATTATTCCCTTTCAAACCTTAACAGGAGTTGATTATTCCCTTTCAAACCTTAACATGAGTTAGATTATTCCCTTTCAAACCTAAACATGAGTTAGATTATTCCCTTTCAAACCTTAAACATGAGTTAGATTATTCCCTTTCAGACCCCAAACATGAGTTAGATTATTCCCTTTCAGACCAGTTGCCTGATTGACTTCAGAGAGTAAGGACCTATCTTAAATGGGTCCCAGCCTTGTATCAGCCATGTATACCTATCAGGGAATAAATTACTTCTTAAATCTCCTGAGAACCCAGATAACACAAAACCAGAAAGGAAGGTTTTAATCTATGTTTATATCTTGCTTCCCCTGTAGTATACTAGATGCACAACTAAACATAGCACTTTCCCTACTGTAAGCACAATGATACTGGTTTTTACTCAACTGGCTGTGAGGAATGGACTGAGGACTGGACTGCTAAAATAGATTCCCCTCAAGAGGGCTTTACAGGGCTTACAACTCCTCATTTTGCATAAGGGGAGCAGTTATGAGTTTCCTTATAATTCCCCTAACTGGGAAATAGTATAAAATGAAGGAACACAGGAAACAATTCCCTATACCCTTCTTCTTACAAATCTCCTAATCTCTCTCCTCTACCTTTTCCACAACTCAGATGTTACAAGGACTATTTGGAAAGGTCTTAAAGTGCAAAAAAGAGCTAAACAAGAAAAAAGAAGAAAATAAAGAAAAGTAAAAAAAGAAAATCGAACAGGAAAAGGAAAACATGGAAGGGAATCTCTAGTGTCAAGCTGTACACTGTCATATTTTCCAACAGCAAATGTAGAAAACATTGGGAAAGGGAAGGATACATCCACCCCCCCCCCTTCTAAAATTTTTCTACCCTAGGTAGAAACCTCTTCGAACAGTGTATTTAATTGCTGCTGAGACTGCACCAAACATTAGAGATGTTGAGTCAAGACATTCCTAGATCAGAAAAAATATTAAAAACCGCAAACACATCTAAAATCTACTCCTGACAAACAGTACCCTTATATTATACTTATATTGATATTTCTGGCGCCAAGATATAAAAAAAAAGAATAGTATGAATGATAAATATGTGTCAAAATGCATTTTTCCCTTGTCTACAAGGGATTAGAATGCTTAGATCTAAAAGAGAAGAACAGAAAACAGATGTATGACCAGATAAAAAAATATTCAATCCAGAGTTCAGAAAAAAAAATCAGATGCAAGAGTTTACAGAGTTCATAAGAAAAGAAAGCAAGATGGCTCAGAAAAAAAGCAAGATCATTTAAAAATAATTCTTACTTGTAACACAGCAAACTACAAGGACATCCAACAAAATTCTTTCTTTTTATTTTCAAAATTAGCTGAAGTATGATTGAAGGGGACCAACAAGAAAAAAATGAAGAACAAGAAATGTAGAAATCTCAAAATATTTCCATCTGATATCATATAAATATTTAAAATATTGTAAAATTTAAATAAAAAGAATTTTTAAAGTTAAAAATTTCCTTTAAGACCCTAAACATGAGTTAGATTATTCCCTTTCAAACCTTGAACATGAGATAGATTATTCCCTTTCAAACCTAAACATGAGTTAGATTATTCCCTTTCAAACCTTATACATGAGTTAGATTATTCCCTTTCAGACCCTAAACATGAGTTAGATTATTCTCTTTCAGACCCTAAACATGAGTTTGATTATTCCCATTCAAACCTTAACATGAGTTAGATTATTCCCTTTCAAACCTAAACATGAGTTAGATTATTCCCTTTCAAACCTAAACATGCGCTAGATTATTCCCTTTCAAACCTTAACATGAGATAGAAATTAGTTCCTTTCAGACCCTAAACATGAGTTAGATTATTACCTTTCAAACTTTAACATGAGTTAGATTATTCCCTTTCAAACCTAAACATGAGTTAGATTATTCCCTTTCAAACCTTAAACATGAGTTAGATTATTCCCTTTCAGACCCTAAACATGAGTTAGATTATTCCCTTTCAGACCGTAAACATGAGTTAGATTATTCCCTTTCAAACATTAACATGAGTTAAGTTATTCCCTTTCAAACCTAAACATGAGTTAGATTATTCCCTTTCAAATCTAAACATGAGTTAGATTATTCCCTTTCAAACCTAAACATGAGTTCTTATTCCCTTTCAAACCTTAACATGAGATAGAAATTAGTTCTTTTCAGACCCTAAACATGAGTATAAAATAGTCTTTTTTTGTGTGATTACCTTCTGCAGGATCAATTGAAGCCTGGTAGGAGAGATGTGTGATTACCTTCTGCAGGATCAATTGAAACCTGGTAAGAAAGAGAGGCTAAGAGAAGAGAATGTGTGATTACCTTCTGCAGGATCAATTGAAGCCTGGTAAGAAAGGGTAATTAAAAGAAGAGAGTGTTTGATTACCTTCTGCAGGATCAATTGAAGCCTGGTAGGAGAGGGTGATTGAGAGAAGTAGAAATGCTGCTGCAAGTACTTTGACCATGATTTTGAACTTCTTTTAATCTAACAAAATATTTTTTAGAAACCATTGACAAACTACATGAAGACACATTTATGTTCTTTAATAAATTTTGCGGCATTTAATCGTCAACCTTATTTGTTAACCCTTTATTGTTATTTTAAAATGTAAAATTTTTTTTTCAAATTTCATTTTTTTAAGAAAACCAAAACTGTCTTAGCTCTGAACCAAATTCTTTATATCTTCCAAAGAGATGGGGGGGGGGGGTTACCTCTTGGGCTGAGAGGTTGTAGAGGAATGACGGAGGTTTAACTGAGGTCTACATGGAGACCGGAGAATTGTGACGAAGAGTTTTTGTAGAGACCGGAGAACAGTCCTTGTATTTCCAGAGGAAATATTTGGAAATCTATGACGTTGTTACAAGGGAGGGGGAGTAGGATATAGAACGGCATAAATTCATATATTAAAGACTAATTTGAAAGAGTATCTTCTCTTCTGCTAAACCCCTTTAACTTTGAAATCGATAACAAACAAAAATGTAGCCATTTTTAAGAAAAATAATTCAAATATTAATTAAAATAACAAACAGTTGTGTTTCAAAATAAAACCAACAGTGGCTTCCGTTAATTTTAAACTTAAAATTGCAAAAAAATTTACAGAAAAATTTTTGTGTGCTAATGTTTTTTTAATGTTATCTGCCCAGCATTCTCTTGTTTAAACTTAGGTTGTTTACAGAAGTTAAACTACACCACCATGTGCATTGTGCAAGCCATTTCTCTCTGGTTTATTCGTTTTAGGTAAAGGTTTAGGCCATTTGCAAAAATACTCTACTACATTCGTCTGTCTTGTAAGAAAACTTGTCCGTTTGCCTTTGCAAAGGCAAATTTTCATAAAAATCCTAAAAATAAGGTTAAAAGCTCTAGCTTCAACTCAAAAAAGGAAAAAATTTTTTGCAAAAATTAGATGATGGACTCTGAAAAAAGCGAGGTCAAAAAATATAAAAATAATTTCGGAGCAAATGTTATAACTAAAATAAAAAATCTAAATTTAAAACTTATTAAGTAAAAAATAGCGTTTAAAATAGCTTGATATCTTAATTAACAAAAATGTTATTGGTAATTGAAGCATGCAAGGTTGGAGTGAAAATTGCCTTGAGGCAGGAACTTTAGAATGACCCAAAAGGAACAAAATAAAATCGTTGAAAATCATAAGCATTTTACGGACCAGTCAGTAAACCTGTGTTATTTGAGGTCAAAACTTTTGTTTTAAAGGCCCTTCAGCTACTTCAAAATAAATTAAATAATCCCATTGAATGCCACAAGATTATAGGGCAACTACTTAATCCTCAGATTAACAATTATCAAATAATGTTGAGCTCCCAGCTCACAGCTAAAACTGCCATGGATTTAATCTAGTTGATATCCAACAGGAATTAATTTTATCCCTAAGAAGACACAAGATTCAGATAACTGCTTAATTTTTGGGATTTCCACCATAAAATGTTTGAGCTCAGAGGTCATTTGGTTCCACCATAGCACTGTTCCCAACAGATGTTGTTCAGGTTTTATTTCTCGCATGCTTTCCACAATCCATTAGGACAACTTCACAGAATATTAAACATACACCATAGAAACTTAAACTTAAAAGGAATGTTCTTGAAAAATTATCCTGTTATCATAATATGTTAAAAAATTGTTAAACAAAAAATTTTTTTTACTGCTATAACTTTTTTTCGAACAAAAAACCGATTTGTTTGTTAAAAATATTGAATTAGAAGTTAGCATAAACAATAAACATAAAACAAGCTTTTAGGATGTGTAAAGTTTTAAGCTTCAGAGTTGGCCACTAGGAAGAAAAAGAGAAGAATTAATCTAAGTTAGAAATGTTAAGAACAAGTTTGGAATATTAATTTGTTTATTTTGCTGTCTAATCTCCTTTAATTTTATGGGTAAATCATCAATTGCAACTAGGGTTGTTAATCGTTTTTTGTTTCGTTTTTAAAAACGATTGTTTCGTTTTCAGAAAAAAAAGATCGTTTTTAAAAATGACCCACTCGTTTTGAACTTTTAGAAAATGAATAGCGATTGTTTTTGAAAACGATCGTTTTGCTTAAAACGATTTGCGACCGTTTTTTATACGATTTTTTTTAAAAAAGCGATCGCTTTTGAAAAAAAATATTGACAATTATGTTAACGATCGTTGACGAAGGGTCGTTGTTAACGATCGTTAACAAAGGGTTGTCGTTAACGATCGTTAACGAAGGGTTGTAGTTAACGATCGTTAACGAAACAACGATCTTTACCAAAACATTCGTTTTTGGAAAAATATTACATGCAACTTTATTGAATGTCGTCTTACATGAAGTTTAACAGTTGTGGGGGAGTTAAAACTCCTTGATAATTTCTGAAAAACTACTCAATGATAAGTACAGATGCCCTTCAGGTAAGTTTCCTCTCATCGTTATAACGAAGGGGTCGTCATTAACGATCGTTAACAAAGGCTTGTTTTTAACGATAGTTAACAAAGGGTCGTTGTTAACAATCGTTAACAACGGGTCGTCGTTAACAAAACGACGAATTTAAAAAAAAACGATCGTTTTAAAAACGACTATTTTTAAAAAACGATTGTTTTTTAAACGATCGTTTCGTTTTCGATTTTTCGTCGTCGTTTTCATAACTAACGATCTTTTTCTGAAAATGTAAACGTTAACATCCCTAATTGCAACAACTACCAGTTCACATTCACAATCTGTGTCTGTCCTAGTGGCAGTCAGAGCGGTTCAGGATGGGAGGGGGGGGGGCTATGTGGGCTTAGCCCCCTACTGGATCAGTGAAATCCACAATTTGTAGGACCCCTTGGTGTTCAGTCCCACTCTAGAAGACAAAAAAAATTAAGCCCCCCTGGACAAATGTCTGAATACGTCCACGGAAAATGTTCAAGGAGGAATATCCCACATTGATATGGGGGGGGGGGTAGCCCCCACACAGGAAATTTATGGAGAACCCCTTAAAACTAACCAGAAGGAGGGGGCAACTTGTTTAAAAAATAAATGAATCTAATTTCAATACACCTTTATAAAACGCCACCGTTCTATACTCCTGATATTCATAGAGTTTAAACTTGTCATTCAAATCTTATACTTTTAGGGTAATAAAAAGGCAACCTGTAACACTATTTCTATTTACAGTACCGTTTGGGAGAAGATTATTAATTAAGAACAAGCCATCTGATTCTGAGGGCTTTCACTTGAAATTGGATAACTTGATTTATGACCTAATATTGATACTCTTATTTTCTGAAAGAGTTACATTACACGGATTCATCTCTAGAGTGATAATTACAAATTACGCTGTGAAAGTGTACAGTGAACTGTGACAGTTTAGTTTAGGTGATAGTGTACATTTGTACACTTTGTACAGAGCTAGAATGTACAAGTGTACTCTACTTATGTGTTTAGTTCACGCTGTGAGGTGCATACCAAACTCCAGGAAAACATTGTTCAAGATAAGAAACTCTTAAAACTCATTTGTTTAGATCGACAAGTTGTCAACCCTCATATTGGCATTGTCTAAATTGAACCACATTATTCTGCCAGCTCTGTAGAATTTTGAATAGAATTTAAAAAACCATAAACTGCAACTATTATATTTAATGACAGTCAATAAGGTAAGCAGCAGTTATTTAACAATTTGTTTTCATGACGAAAAAGAACTGCAGAGGAAATTACCAGGAGCCATCCTTCTGAACCTTACAGCCAGAGCACATCTGATCCTAGAAGGGGAATGGAAGCATACCCTTCTGAACAGACAACGAAAAAAGGTATTTTGCGGAGGTTTAATCTGCGGGTTTGGGGAATTATACCATGGGGGAAAATTTCAAAACGGGTTAATAACACTTATAATGGGCCACTGTCTTCCTTACCCCCCCCCCCCTCTATTGTAATTGCCCTTGATATTTCTAAATGATCTTTTTTGCAATATCTCATACAGTGTTAATTTATGATAAATGCTAATTTTCCCAGTAATTCATAGTTTTTTGTTAATGAATTCTTTAAAACAATATACGTACGGACACTGGAAATTAATGAATTCTTTAAAACAATATACGTACGGACACTGGAAAGTGGCTGAGTTTGAAAGAACATTAATATTCTTCAGTTAAATATTTTGATTTTGATAACAAACACTTTCAAAAGTTTTTCTGTTTGGTAATTCTTTCTGCTGCAAAAAATGTTAAGATACTGATGAATCATGATTTTGATCAATTATATTTGTTTTTAGATATTGAATGCATTTATGTGAACTCTGCTTGGAGTACATGTGATCTAAGTACACTGAAAAAAACCAAGTCAATGAAAAGATCAAGGAAAAATTGATCATCATGAAAGGAAGTCAACAAAAGATTCAAAAATCTTCTTTTTTTTGATGGCTAACTTTAATGTTTTTCAATAAATTATAAAAAATTTACTATTTTGTCACATTTCAGTAATTCAGGGGTCTGTTAACTCAAATAAGCAATTTTTAATTACAATTTTGAAGGAGTCCCTTTTATAATGAGCAATTAATTGTATTGTCTGCAGACCTGAGATGGGGTCTGGTACCAAGTGCACAGACTGGAAAAATCTAACCCAATCATGTTCCAATGAAGAGATCATTTCAGGTGAAAACTGATAAATCTAGATTGACTGAACATTACGCTTTAATGCATTATGTCATTGGTATAATTCTCCCATCTCCCCCAAAAAACTGAATTTATTTTGTAGGTAAATTATAAATAGTTATATATGTTAAAAAAATGTATTAATTTTCGGGTCAGATCATAATAAATTTAAAATACAGGGTTATCAGCAAAGGATGAGACAGTAAAGACGCCCCACACTCTATGTATATGTTAATTGAAAGGTTGATTTTTAGTTTCTGCATTCAATTTTGTATATCATGGGTTTATGAAGGGTTAATCTCAGAAATAAGCCAGATTTGACTTACAAGGAACCCCGAGAGCAAGAAAACGGACCAAACATGTCCATACAATCGTCTCTGAAGTCTCATCCTTTGTGGGTAACCTTGTAAGTTATTTTTTTTTAACTGTGTAAGAGGGCTTTGCCCACCCTGTTTCAAATTCATTATCTGCATTAATTTTTGGGAAAAATTCTAATCCTAAAAATTATAGATTGTTGAATTTTATGTTTTCATCCAACAGGTTTTAAAAAAAGATAATTTTAAGGCAAACTACGTTAATTCTGAAAAACTGTTAACCTATTCTTATTTGTCTATAACAAACAAAGAAGCCATTTCCTATTTTTTTTGGAAAGAAATACTAAAGGCGTATTCTTAAGTTGGGCCATATTTCGTAAAGCTCTTGAAAATGAAGTTTTATCAATTTTCTTTTTATATTTATGAAAGTTTAACAGTCCAGTTTCTCTCACCAATTCTCTTTGATATGAATAACTATCGAATATCAAAGACAATTTAGACTGAAATCCCATTTATCGAAACACTTTGAAAAAATGAAATATTTACTTGGCTACAACGAGAACCATAAAAATCTGGTATAGGAAGGTGACTTTAAGACTATAATTATGACTTAAAATAGTCCATTGAACATGAGAACATGAGAACATGAGAAAATGAGAACATGAGAACATGAGAACATGAGCAACAATTTAAACTGAAATCCCATTTATCGAAACACTTTGAAAAAATGAAATATTTACTTGGCTACAACGAGAACCATAAAAATCTGGTATAGGAAGGTGACTTTAAGACTATAATTATGACTTAAAATAGTCCATTGAACATGAGAACATGAGAACATGAGAACATGAGAACATGAGAAAATGAGAACATGAGAACATGAGAACATGAGCAACAATTTAAACTGAAATCCCATTTATCGAAACACATGAGAACATGAGAACATGAGAACATGAGAACATGAGAACATGAGAAAATGAGAAGAACATGAGAACATGAGAACATGAGAACATGAGAACATGAGAACATGAGAACATGAGAACATGAGAACATGAGAACATGAGAACATGAGAATATGAGAACAACTACAATATTTTTCATCTTAAATCTTTGAAGATCTATTTTTTCATTTCTTGAATAAACTTGGCAATAAAGTGGTAATAAGTTTGATAACTGCAAATTCCCCAAATCATGAAAGTACAAAAACTCAGTGATAGAAATATGGTTTTATGGAAGTAAGTTCAAATAAAACATTTATACTAGCTTAGGAACCCAGAGCTGCCAAGGTTATTTAATTTACTCCGCCGTTTACCCGCACTTGAACGTTTTTACACCGGGAAACTAAATTTTCGCTGTAAAGGTCGACCCCCACTCAACTTAGAACCTCAAAACCACGCTAAGAACATTCCGGTGGGTCTCTTGATTTTCCCCAAGCATTTGAGGCAAATCGGTCCAAGGGTTCCTGAGTTATGATCGGATAAACAAACAAGCAAACACAAAAACATACTTATTTTAAGAAGATATATATAATTTAAAAACTGGAGTATGCACAGAAATCTACCAACATTCTCCAAAAATGTTTAAAACTTTAGTTTTCAAATTTAACTCATGGTGCCGAGCAGTGTTTAAATCATGAAAAAATTTGTACAGCTATAACATGGAAACATAATCTGTCTATTAGTTATCAGATATATATTATATATATATTTATAGAAATGTACACAACATTGATGATGATATTTCATCTTTTTATGATTTTGTTTAGAATCTAGAAGTTTGGTGGAAAAAGAAAGAAAGACGACACATAAATTAGAAACCTACAGGAAGATTTATATGTGATAGAATACAACTGTATGTCTTAACTTTATGTGACCCTTCATCTATAGAAGGGCAAGTCCGATACACAATGGTACCCTTTTTAACCTTTCTCTCGGCAAAATGATTTAATTACCCTATTTTCTCTAGCTTCAAATTGATTGTTTTGAGTTGTAGCTTCTCAATGACATGCATTGACTTGCGGGTTTCTTGCTACAGAAACAATGCAAGAACTTTGGAGAACGTGATGTGCTGCTTAGGCCAAAAAAATTATGATATCTGACACATTTTTGATCAGTGAAGGTCTTAAGAACATCTTTGTTAATTTGTAATTTTTACTCTTCTGCACTGCAAACTGGACATAAGGGGCAGGTAACATTTATGCGATATCACTGTTACGGCTCCTGTGGTTTTATTTTATGCAGTATGATAACAGCAAATTCATTCTGTTAAATAGTAAAAAAAACATTTTTGTTATTTTCAATAGAAGACAAGTTATGATTGAAAACATTAGATTTTATTCTAATGTTACAATTTACTTTAGTCTGAAGTGTCTGAAAATCATTGAAATAAAGGGAGTGTGTGCAAAAGATAAATGGGGGCACACAAGACGTAGAAACAGAATTATAATATGCAACTTTATTGGCAATGACATACGGTGGTAGGCGATTATACCAATAAAATGAAGAGGAATTTCGATTTCATTACATGTTATTCGAAAAAAGCTTGTAAACAAAACTTAAATATAAAACTTCTTACATTCATACAACTGTGGAGTAAAAAGACGACATTTAAGCAATCTTATTCGTACTTGATTTTGTTATTAAGACTGTAGATTTACCGTCAGTTTAAAAAACGTCTCTAAAACGCGTGTTTTATGTTAATTTGACTATTTTAAAGACCATTTCACAAGCCTAACCGTCATCTCCCTAACCCACAGTTTTTCGGGTCTAATTGTGTCTCTATTTTATGTTTCTGTACATAAAATTCCTTTCTTCACACAAAAACAAGGCGTCATGTTATTTATAGAAACTTTTGATTGAAATAAATAAATCTTCCAAAACACTTTTTTTTTTTTTGGCAAGCACTCCTTTCATTTTAAAATGTTTAAAGATATGAATCTTGTGAACAAGGCAGTTCATTAACAAAACCCTTGGCACTCTGGACAATTTGGAGAAAAGGGTTTCAACCATTCAAACTGTTCATCAACAGTCCAGACAAATGTAAGTAAAAAAGGTAACAACTGAGTGAAGGTGATTTGGACCCCCATTTCTTGGAAACTCGACGTATCCTACCTAGCCTAGTGTATAATTAGGGTTAAATTGAGAAATATAATGAGGAACGGGGAGGAGGGGTCCTAATTACCTTCACTAAGATGTGGGAGAGGAGTTTGTGACACTTTTTTGTTCTTCTAAATTACTTTTATTTCTTTAGGCGTGACTCTTACCTAGAGTCCAGTGAGCTTGAAAATACCAGGTATTCTTCATTTTTATTATCATCATTATTATTATCGTTATGGTTATGGTTATCATTATCATTATCATTATCATTATCATTATCATTATCATTATCGTTATTGTTATAGTTATCGTTATCGTTATCGTTATCGTTATTGTTATTGTTAGCGTTAGCGTTAGCGTTAGCGTTAGCGTTAGCGTTAGCGTTAGCGTTAGCGTTAGCGTTAGCGTTAGCGTTAGCGTTAGATCATTGCCATATTACAGTAATGCCTCATTGCGTCATCGCCCCATTGCCGTATTGCCGCATTGCCGCATTGCCTCATTGCATCATAATCATATTATTATAATCATGTTCTGGTTTAAAAATTTTCTAAAAGAATAATGTCTTTAAATGAAATCCATGTTTTTTTAAATGAAGCATCACTTTTAAGAAAGAAGTTGAAGCAAGTAGAAGAGGAAAATCTAGCTCTAAAAAATAAAAATACCCAATTGAAAACGGATTACAATAATTTAAAGGTAAGCACCAAAGGAATTGAAAACTCGACACAAATTCTAATCTTTTAATCCGTATATCATTTTTTGCAACCTGATATTTCAAACACAAGATCCGTCAGATTTAATAGTTTAAAAGCTTAAAATAACAAATGTTTCCCTTATCATATTAATCCATCTTGTTTACAAGAAGAAAGCTGAGGCGAAAACTTTAAATTTGTACCAGGCTTACGCATTTCTATGATTATTCAATGTATTGTTAAATGAAAAATCCTACCGGAATTCAATTACTTTTTTTATTTATGCTGGCCCAGGTGAAAACCAGCTTTTTACAAAGGAATGTAATTTATCTGAGACAAATTAGAATGAATGGAAATTTGCCTTGAGAATAAATGATACAATTAACGTTTTTGCAAAAAATCTAATCACGGGTGTATATTTTCTCAAAAACCATTTCCCTTTCGAAAAAAAGTTTTTCCTACAAAAACTTATGTATGTAAAAAAATTAAAATTTTGGTTAAAAAGTATCAAAAAGAAATAAAAAACTTCTCTCTGATGTACAATTTTCCATTTCCACCCAGGCCTTCAGACCTAACAAACAATAGTCGACTTAAATTGAGTCACGGAAGTTCGTAGTAAGATTTTGACTCCACTGGAGACCACCGGAGGGAATTCTTTTTCACTGCAGGGGTTTGAAAAAATGCTTTTTATAATTCAAAACTTTACGTAAGGTGATTTACATTCCACTGGAGGGATTCAGATGTCCTTCCTGTGGGGTTATAATTCCACAAGAGGGATTCAGTTATCCTTCCTAGGGGTTTATAATTCCACTGGAAGGATTCAGTTATCCTTCCTAGGGGTTTATAATTCCACTGGAGGGGTTCAGATATCTTTCCTAAGGGTTTATAATTCCACTGGAGGGATTTAGTTATCCTTCCAAGGGGTTTATAATTCCACTGGAGGGATTTAGATATCCTTCCTGGGGGTTTATAATTCCACTGGAGGGATTCAGTTATCCTTCCAAGGGGTTTATAATTCCACTAAAGGATATCTGAATCCCTCCAGTGGAATTATAAAACCCTTGGAAGGATAACTGAATCCCTCCAGTAGAATTATAAACCCCTAGGAAGGATAACCTAATACCTCGAGTGGAATTATAAACCCCTAGGAAGGAAATCTGAATCCCTTCAGTGGAATTATAAACCCCCAGGAAGGATATCTGAATCCCTCCAGTGGAATTATAAACCCAAAGCAAGGATAACTGAATCCCTCCAGTGGAATTTTAAACTCCTAGGAAGGATAACCTAATCCCTCCAGCGGAATTATAACCCCCGGAAAGATATCTGAATCCCTCCAGTGGAATTATAAACCCCTAGGAAAGATTTCTGAATCCCTCCAGTGGAATTATAAACCCCCAGGAAGGATATCTGAATCCCTCCAGTGGAGTTATAAACCCCTAGGAAGGATAACAGAATCCCTCCAGTGGAATTATAAAACCCTTGGAAGGATAACTTAATAGCTCCAGTGAAATTATAAACGCCCAGGAAAGATATCTGAATCCCTCCAGTGGAGTTATAAACCCCTAGGAAGGATAACTGAATCCCTCCAGTGGAATTATAACCCCCTGGACTGGATATCTGAATCCCTCCAGTGGAATTATAAACCCCTTGGAAGGATAACTGAATCCCTCCAGTGGAATAATAAAACCCCAGGAAGGATATCTGAATCCCTCCAGTGGAATTATAAACCCCTTGGAAGGATAACTGAATCCCTCCAGTGGAATTATAAACCCCTTGGAAGGATAACTGAATCCCTCCAGTGGAATAATAAACCCCCAGGAAGGATATCTGAATCCCTCCAGTGGAATTATGAACCCCTAGGAAGGATATCTGAATCCCTCCAGTGGAATTATAAACCCCCAGGAAGGATAACTGAATCCCTCCAGTGGAATTATAAACCCCTTGGAAGGATAACTGAATAGCTCCAGTGAAATTATAAACCCCTAGGAAGGATATCTGAATCCCTCCAGTGGAATTATAACTCCCAATGAAGGATATCTGAATCCCTCCAGTGGAATTTAAACTCCTAGGAGGGATAACCTAATCCCTCCAGTGGAATTATAACCCTCCGGAAGGACATCTGAATCCCTCCAGTGGAATTATAAACCCCCAGAAAGGATATCTGAATCCCTCCAGTGGAATTATAAACCCCTAGGAAGGATATCTGAATCCCTCCAGTGGAATTATAAACCCCTAGGAAGGATAACTGAATCCCTCCAGTGGAATTATAACCTCCCGGGAAGGATATCTGAATCCCTCCAGTAGAATTATAAACCCATAGGAAGGATAACTGAATCCCGGAATTATAAACCCCTAGGAAGGATAACTGAATCCCTCCAGTGGAATTATAACCCCCCAGGAAGGACATCTGAATCCCTCCAGTGGAATGTAAATCATCCTGCGTAAAGTTTAATTGTAAAAGGCATTTTTTGAAACCCCTCCAGTGAAAATAAAATCCCTCCGGTGGTCTCCAGTGGAGTCAAAATCTTACTACGAACTTCTTTGAGTCACTTAAATTAGACTTTAATCATTCCCCCCTCTGTGAAGGGTTGGGGAAATATATAAATCCCTGTAATTGCAGACTTCATATTCTGGATGTATAAGCCCTGAAAAAAATAATGATCAGATGGAAAAGTTAAAAAACTTAAAAGAAGATAATTCTGAGTTAAAGAAGATAATTGACTATGGATATGGAGCTAAAAATACCCACGGTCTTCCAGGTTCAGTATTAATTCTTTTCTTTTATCGAATTATTCAAAAGAGAATATAATTGTTAAAATTCATTGACAATTTCTTTTATAAGAGAAGAAAAGATATAAAAATGATTAAAAGGATTTGTTTCAAACAAATTTATTTAAATTTTTTAAGGTTTAGTTTCCATTTATAAAGCCTTGAGTCTAGAGGATTATTGTTTAAATTACATTTTTGGAATGTTTAGAATTATAATAAAATGGTAACAATCTATTAATTAATGCAGGAGAGGTTAATCCCTGTGAACAGTCCTTTAAGCTGACGATGAATAATCTTGAAAGCATGAGGAAGGCAGATTGTAAAATTTTGAAATGAAAATTAAGATGCAGTGCAAAGCAGTGAAAAACTTGGTTCTTAAATCTTCTAATTTAATGAGACCCTACATATGTTGCCAAATTTCAAGGGAACAGAAAACATATGAAATAAAAAAAATGTTTAACCCTTTTTGTCCTATTTGACTAATTGTAAAAAAAACTAATATAGGGATAACAGATTTGAAACTACTGGATTACTTCCAAATTTTATTTTTTCATTTTAAAAAAGAAACGTTTTACAACTGGTTTTGAAGGGTAAAGATGAAAGATTTGATAGCTCGGCTTGAAATCCAGACAGCGGAGTCATACAAAGATAACGTGAGCTGTCAAGGTGACATCAAGAAACTAACAGCATTGGTGCAAGATTATAAAACTTCAGAATCAGGGTTAAAACAAACACTCAGGAAAATTATATTGATAAAGACATTTCTTAAATTTCAAGAAATTAACGTTTGGGGAAATATATAGTCCTTGCAGTTTTACTTCCAGTAGAGCTTAGTCCTCTGACCTATCCTAGCCACAGTGCTCGGCCCCATAGACTGTTCTAGTTGCAGCCCTCGTCTCGGTTTTAGCGGGCCGAGATTATCTTTTCCTTAATTTCTATTCCAGGAATTGTTTTTCCTTATTTGAAAGAATGAAGAAGTAAAAAGGAATACATGTTATTAATTCAATATACATTTTTAGCAAGATTTCTGTTTCAAGTATACAGGAGTTCGAGCCCAAAGGTATCTTGCATTTTAAACAATTAAACTTCAACTTAAAGGGACTGTAGACGTATTTTCAAGCAACTTTAAGTTTAATTTAATGAGAAGAATGCCTGATTCACAATGTTGCTCTCTAACAAGGGCAGATACAGGATTTAAGTGAGAGGGGTGCTAGATTTATTTCGGAACAGATTTCGGAATTTTTTTTTTAAGATAGCTATTTTTCCTGCTTTGCACTAGGGTTTCTTTCCCTTAAGTGCTATTGAGAAGCTATTCTGAAATCTCAGGGGGGTGCGAATGTTCTGTTGCCCTCCCCCTGTATCGGCCCCTTCTCTCTAAATCTCTTTCTGATCGCTGATTTGTTTAGCCGGGAATGTGTGTCTGGCAATTTCCTTAATTATTTCTGTAGAAGAAATCCGCAAGTCGCATTAAAAGACGAACCAATATTAAAAATAATACATTTTCAAATGTATAAGTATAGATATCTCATTCATTCTCATATACATTACACAGCTTTAAAGGGTTCAGCTGGGAATCAGTTGTGCCACTTTTAATAAATAAAGAGTAGGCCGTATTAACTTTACGTATACAGTTTTTTTAAAATTAATTAGTTTAAATGTATCTTGCGTTTGAACTAATTTTAAAGATAAAACATTAATGGGTTTTAATATAAAGAAAATCTTGAATTTTTGAATAAATATAACTAACATTTTTATAGTACAATTGGTTAACCACAAAGGATAAAACTTTAAGAGACAACTGTACAGAATAATTTCTTTTCTTCTTACAATATCTTGGTTCTCTCCTATTCTTTACACTTGCTCATGTTGTAAGCCAACTCATCATTAGTCAGAAACCCAAATTGAAATTCAACCCCTCAGATCGTTCGATTTATTATAAACCTCATGATTATTTCCGTAAGATTGTTCAAAGGTCGTCTTTCTGTTCCGCAGTTTTATGGGGCAATGTACAGTTAGAACCAGAAAACTGTGGAATATGGAGACGACATTCAAGCAAAAATTACGTGAATTTGACGACGTAGGAAGTATATAGCTTTACTATTAACTAAATAATTCGACCATTAAGTGAAATGGGTCTGTTTTGTCCGCATAATTGCTGTTCATCATATTCATTTGACTATTTAAATTCATAAATTTAATCTGAAAGTCATCTTTCTACTCCGGAATTTTCTGGTTCTCACTGCAGCAAAATTGTAAAATATAGCAACGTTAAACCAAATGTTTTTATAGATCTGGAACTTACTGCGCCAGCCTCAGACGACGGAACAGTGACCATGTTAAAGCAGATGCGGGATCAAATGGAACGAATCAATTTTAAAGAAATTCAACTGTTTGACAGCATTATTGCCAAAATGTCGGAGAAGAAGAATGCCGCGTCGAATAAACTAGTTGCGCGGCTGAAGGATCAGGGACCAGATTTAATCCATAGCAAGAGATACATAGCCAGTTGAACGTTGAACGGGACTTTGGGTGTAATTTTAAGTGACCTTCAATACAAAGATAACTATTTCTGATTTAAGACGGTACCCTTCAAACCTTAATCTAATCAAAAATGTTGAGAATAACGTCGTTAATGTGTTTCAGAAAGTGTTCATTTCTTTGAATTTCGTATTCACAAAAATGCAAAAGTCGTTTTTGCTGGGAAACCAAAAATGAAAATCAACAGTTTAAAAGCTAACAAAAATATGGATGAATACTTGATCAGACAAAGTCATCTTTGCATGGAGGCTCACTTGAAATTACACTTAGAGTCCCTTCAAGCCTAATCCGGTCCACAAGAGAAGTTACGTCTATGAAGTTCAACTACATCTCACCATTTATAAAATCTGGTATGTCAGGAGGAGTTAATACAATCCCTGGTATCAGAGGCGGGGAGGAGTAAGGATACGATTGATGGTTTGACCGCTCTAGTCTCCAGACTTAGACAAGACAAGGAAAGAGCCGATACTGGTCTCAATACAGGTGAACCTCCTTAGTCTCTAGACTCAGGCAAGAAAAGGAGAGGGCAGATGCTGGTCTTAATACAGGTGAACCTCCTTAGTCTATAGACTCAGGCAAGACAAGGAGAGGCAGATGCTGGATTTAATACAGGTAAACCTCCCTAGTCTCTAGACTCAGGCAAGACAAGGAGAGGGCAGATGCTTGAGGTGAACCTCCCTAGTCTCTAGACTGAGACAAAACAAGGATAGAGCAGATACTGGTTTTAATACAGGTAAACCTACCTTGTCTCCAGACTCAGAAAAGACAAGGATAGAGCAGATACTGTTCTTAATACAGGTGAACCTCCCTAGTCTCTAGACTCAGGCAAGACAAGGATAGAAAAGATAATGGTCTTAATTCAGGTAAACCTCCTTAGTCTCTAGACTCAGACAAAATAAGGATAGAGCAGATTCTGGTCTCAATACAGGTCCCTAGTCTCTAGATTCAGACAAGACAAGGAGAAGGCAGATACTGGTCTCAATACAGGTAACCTACCTTGTCTCCAGACTCAAACAAGACAAGGATAGAGCAGATATACTGGTCTTAATACAGGTAAAACTTCCTTGTTTCCAGACTCATACAAGACAATGAGAAGGCAGATACTGGTCTTAATACAGGTGAACCTCCCTAGTCTCTATAGACTCAGGCAAGACAAGGAGAAGGCAGATACTGTTCTTGATACAGGTAACCTCTCTAGTCTCTAGATTCAAACAAGACAAGGATAGAGCAAATACCTGGTCTAAATACAGGTAAATTTGTTTTACAAAAAATCGAAAAAAAAAGAAAAAAAATTGTTTAGTTGTTTTTGAACATGGTACTAGCTCTGGGCTGTATAATTTTAAGAATTTATGAATTGGGAACTTACCATATGAAGAAAATATCCCCCCCTGAACGAATGAAATTAATGAGAAATTTCAATTACTTGAACCGAATTAGCTTTTGATCTCTTGAAAGTTTAAACGATTTGCACAAAATTCTATGTGCAGAAAATTACCTGGTTAAATAATTATTTTAAAGCAGATACTGTTCTTAATCCAGGTAAACATCATCTTCAATTTAACTTTTTGCATTAGATTTAAATCTTAAATTAATCATCATTTCAATTTTTGAAGAGAAATTGAGGAAAACGAATTTGTTTTACAATTCAAATATGGAGAGGTTGAAAAGAGAAAGAAAAAAAATTGCATTTCTTATGCTGAATTACGTCATTGAGTCTTGCCTATAAATCTTAACCGTTTGTTAAATCACTACAGCGGAGTTTATTCCCCAAAGCATATATTATTGAGATTGGAGTGACTTTGTTTTTAATTGAACCAGTGGTTGTATTCTCTATTGTTGAAACGTTGGGTTTGCCCGGGTTGGTATTTGAAAATCGTTCTATTCTCGACAGATAACATTTCTTTTGTGTCGAAACGTTTGATCTGAGAGATATCTGGGTGTCATGGCGGCTGTAGGTTACTTATACCAAACCTTTCATTTCGACAATCTTTTTTAATTAAAAATTTTAGAACTCTGAAATGAGATGATTGTTTTTATATTGTAAATTTTATGTACGTTATCGGCTAGGTTGTTAGGAATGTTTTTAAAGTGTAGGTACGCTATTGACTTAGCTGTCAGGAACCTTTTAAATTGTATAGGTACGTTGTTAGGTAGTCTATTAGATATGTTTAAATTTGTATGCAAGTTATTGGGTAAGTTGTTAGGAACGTTTCAAAATTATAGGTACGCTATTTACTAGGCTGTTAGGAACGTTTTTAAATTGTAGGTTTGTTATTGGCTAGGCTGTCAGGAGCGTTTTGAATTGTATGGTACGTTGTTAGGTAGGCTATTTTTAAAATTGTAGTTACGTTATTGGCTAGGTTGTTATGAACGTTTTTAAAGTGTAGGTACGTTATTGGGTAGGTTGTTATGAACGTTTTTAAAGTGTAGGTATGCTATTGACTAGGCTGTTAGGAACCTTTTAAATTTTATAGGTTTCGTTGTTAGGTAGTCTATTAGATATGTTTAAAAATTGTAGGCAAGTTATAATTGGGTAAGTTGTTAGGAACGTTTCAAAATTAGAGGTACGCTATTTACTAGGCTGTTAGGAACGTTTTTAAATTGTAGGTTTGTTATTGGCTAGGCTGTCAGGAGCGTTTTAAATTGTAATGGTACGTTGTTGGCTAGGTTGTTATGAACATTTTTAAAGTGTAGGTACGTTATTGGGTAGGTTGTAAGGAACGTTTTAAAATTGTAAGAACGTTATTGAGAAGGCTGTTAGGAATGTTAAATAGGTTCTTTTATAGGTTAAGTATGAAAAAATGCAAGTTAGAAATCTGGATTAGTTTATTACAACATTTAAATAAAAAATATTAATTTTTAACTCTCTTTCTGAAATTGATTACATTAATGAAAGAACAGAAAATTAAAATATGTTTAATGTTTTCAACATGTAATTAAACAATAAACATGTTATCTTCAATCTAAGTTATACTTATAAAACCCTGGAATTCAACAAACAACATTTAAACTGTTTATTAAGTTGTACACTTTAATAGTGCTTGTTCTTTAACCAAGGGTGAATAACAAGAGATACATAGCCAGTTGAACGTTGAACGGGACTTTGGGTGTAATTTTAAGTGACCTTCAATACAAAGATAACTATTTCTGATTTAAGACGGTACCCTTCAAACCTTAATCTAATCAAAAATGTTGAGAATAACGTCGTTAATGTGTTTCAGAAAGTGTTCATTTCTTTGAATTTCGTATTCACAAAAATGCAAAAGTCGTTTTTGCTGGGAAACCAAAAATGAAAATCAACAGTTTAAAAGCTAACAAAAATATGGATGAATACTTGATCAGACAAAGTCATCTTTGCATGGAGGCTCACTTGAAATTACACTTAGAGTCCCTTCAAGCCTAATCCGGTCCACAAGAGAAGTTACGTCTATGAAGTTCAACTACATCTCACCATTTATAAAATCTGGTATGTCAGGAGGAGTTAATACAATCCCTGGTATCAGAGGCGGGGAGGAGTAAGGATACGATTGATGGTTTGACCGCTCTAGTCTCCAGACTTAGACAAGACAAGGAAAGAGCCGATACTGGTCTCAATACAGGTGAACCTCCTTAGTCTCTAGACTCAGGCAAGAAAAGGAGAGGGCAGATGCTGGTCTTAATACAGGTGAACCTCCTTAGTCTATAGACTCAGGCAAGACAAGGAGAGGCAGATGCTGGATTTAATACAGGTAAACCTCCCTAGTCTCTAGACTCAGGCAAGACAAGGAGAGGGCAGATGCTTGAGGTGAACCTCCCTAGTCTCTAGACTGAGACAAAACAAGGATAGAGCAGATACTGGTTTTAATACAGGTAAACCTACCTTGTCTCCAGACTCAGAAAAGACAAGGATAGAGCAGATACTGTTCTTAATACAGGTGAACCTCCCTAGTCTCTAGACTCAGGCAAGACAAGGATAGAAAAGATAATGGTCTTAATTCAGGTAAACCTCCTTAGTCTCTAGACTCAGACAAAATAAGGATAGAGCAGATTCTGGTCTCAATACAGGTCCCTAGTCTCTAGATTCAGACAAGACAAGGAGAAGGCAGATACTGGTCTCAATACAGGTAACCTACCTTGTCTCCAGACTCAAACAAGACAAGGATAGAGCAGATATACTGGTCTTAATACAGGTAAAACTTCCTTGTTTCCAGACTCATACAAGACAATGAGAAGGCAGATACTGGTCTTAATACAGGTGAACCTCCCTAGTCTCTATAGACTCAGGCAAGACAAGGAGAAGGCAGATACTGTTCTTGATACAGGTAACCTCTCTAGTCTCTAGATTCAAACAAGACAAGGATAGAGCAAATACCTGGTCTAAATACAGGTAAATTTGTTTTACAAAAAATCGAAAAAAAAAGAAAAAAAATTGTTTAGTTGTTTTTGAACATGGTACTAGCTCTGGGCTGTATAATTTTAAGAATTTATGAATTGGGAACTTACCACACATAGATAATCCATACTATAAAATGACTCTCCGTTTAACGAATATTAAAATGGCTGATTTGTAATGGTACCCTTCAAGCAACTATCTGAGTAACAATCAGAAAGATATCGTCGTTTTTTTTTCATCTAAAAAAGAATTAAATTCTGAAAAATTCCTTAAATCTTGCCGCAACTATAACTTTCTTAAGACACCTAAATTGAATCTAACAATTTTTTATCTTTAAAATAAAGCTGTCTCATTCAGTCCTGTTTGGAAAAAAGGGTTAGGGAAACTATTAGACATGCAACTCTATAAATGGAGAGTTACTTGATATTATGGCTCTAGCCCCTTAGTGTGCCTTAACCTTTTTTTTTGAATTAATGCTTAAGACAGAAGAAATAACATATCATATTTTAAATCTCCATGTCTATGTCTATGTAAAACTTTAAAATATCAAAATATGGCGGAATCTACAATATAATTTGATCTCTTATAAGTTTAACATATTGTGTATATAGTGTCCCGGAAGCTGAAAGATTTTAAAGACAGTATGTTGATGGTACTGCACAAGTATAACACTGTAAAAAGATCAGCTGTGGATCAGAATAAGTTTAACCTTTGTTTAAACAATCTGGATGTTTATCGGTCAAAGTTTGAGACGTCAATGATGTTAGGTAATAATTTACATTTTTTAGTAAATAAAACAACAAAAACATTTTTAAAGGCTAAAGCTAAAGTATTTTTAAAAATATCCTAGTAGTTTACAACTTTACAAGTCCTAAAAAGCTCACTCATTCATTTTCAATCATACAAAAAGTCATTATGGTTCGATTTTTTGTATTTGTTTCATAACTCCCTCTGTTTTTATGCTACAGACCTCTTCCTGGTGTCCAAAATGTCAAAAATGGCAGCATGATTAGAGCCGCAGTACCTAAAAACACGTTATATTTATGACACCTTGTATGTATAAATATTATTTTAGTAAACACAATCCGGACTGTAGCTCAGCGATTCAGAGAGGATTTCATCGTTAAACTAATTTCAAAGATGAAAATGCTTCAACAGAAGAACAAGGAACAGTCCCTTACTATCATGAGACAACAGCAATCCATCAGGCAAAATTAATTTGAGATTATTATCATTTAGTTTGGCTCTTAAACTTTTCCCTTCACGCAATTTGCTCATTTTTTCACAGAATTTACGTCATAATTATTGCACATTTTGCGGATTTTGCGTGTTTTTTCTTACCTATTTATAAAAGCCCAAAAATTGCGTACTTTGCAGCTGAATGAAAAATTTGGGCTCAACGACTTTTCCATTTCGTTCACATACAAACTTTTTTCAAGCAACGTTGTAAAAATTAACGATAAATTAACGTTTTTCGATATTTGAGTCAGCATTTTAAAACTGTATTCTTTCGTAGAACTGTGATATTAAATATTCTATTAAAAAAAAAACAATTTTTACTGAATTACTTCTGTTTAATTGTCATAGTTTTTAAAGCGTGATATAGTGTCAATGCAGCCCTAAAATGTTGATGAAAACCATGAATATTTTTGTTTAAATATTTGAAATCCTATTTCTAATAATGTACTAAGAGGACAAAAGGAGGACAAAAGTTTTAAAAAATAATGAGAGTTGTCTTTCGTTAATTATCATCATTCTTTGATCCAATCCAATTATTTTTTAATAATAGTTCACAATAATATCAGTTTTTGTTTAACCTTTTTCTTCACATTCAAAATAAAAACGCATGTTTTACATATATTTAAAATGTTTTAAGAAAACATGCAAATATTTTTTTTTTAACAATAAAAAAGACATATTTTCATTTATTCTTGAAAGTTTATAATTTTATTTACATTTTAATTTATATATTTTCATTTACATTTTAATTCAGATATTTTTGCGCAAATATGAATATAATGGGGAAGTTTAATGGCTTGTGGCTTAATTTCAAATTTCAAATTGTTCAGAATGAACGAGGATGAGTTGGAAAAAATAGGAGATTACTTAACTCATTTTGTGAAAGAGATGAAAACTTTTGGATCAAAATATACTGGATTACAAAGGAAGTTAAATGACACTATTAAGACGAAAAATGTGGATTTTGTAAAGATAAAATACGGTTTAGGTAAAATTTAATTTTATACTTCAAAATGAATTTATTGTAGGTTTTTAATACATATATGTATGCTATTGCACTATGTGTAAACTTGGAATTTGAATGTTAACGACTTCTAAAAAATTGTTAAGAAATAATAATGTACTCATTATTATACCATAGATATATTAATTACATTAATTTAATTGTCTTTAAATTCTAGTGATTAACAATGCAACACCTTACATTGCTAAAAATTTCCAAATTTGGTTTTTTTGATACCCTAAAATTAAAATAATTATAACATTATATTATATATTTGTGCAGAGGATGTGAAAGAAGATTCTCACAAAATTTACAATATGTACAAAAATGAAAACTTGTACAAGGAAGATTACCTGGCCTGTACATACCGTGTACATGAGATGGAGAAGCTGGCGGATAACAGTTTAAGTGTACTGCAGCAGTACAAGGGAGCTGTACAAGCGTTTAGAAGAGATTATCTTACCAGGCTTATACAGAAGTTACAATCTTATCAGTCGGTAAATATATAATATCGAGGCTTTTAAAGGGACTGTAAGCGTAACTATAAGTGAACCTCCATACTAAAAAGGCCATGCCCGATTTACAACGGTACCCTCATGAAGGATTCCCCTAGAAAAGGCAACATTTTAAACTTCTAACCAACTATAAACCTTTCTTGGGATCCTGTGAGATACCACAACACAAACTGGGCCTGAGTCTTACAGTTGTCTTCCTATTCCTTAGTTTTATGGGTCTCATCTATGATATTTTTAATAAATGTTACCATGAATGTTAAGGAATGTACGACATTTGTCTTTACTATTAATTATTGATAGTATTTTTAATAAATATTTGGATAAAAAATATTCCTTACAAAACCATCTCAGTACCATGCCGAGCTTTATTCCTTACTAATGTAAACCATTTTTTTTATATTAGGAATTAAGTATTTGCCAGAAACTCTGATTTTCTAATCCATATTTCTTTGCAACCCAATGTCGTAGATATTTCAAAGTTGCACTTTGTAAGATCCAATAATCTTAATTCCTTTATGTTTGCTTACATTGTGCAGGGTTACCCTCAAAGAATGAAACATTAATAACGGACTTTATGATCTTGGTCCTTGGATTTTTGCTTTGAATATATTTTAGTATATGTAAATGGTTTGTCTGAATAAAAAAGTTTAAAGCTGTAGGAAACCATAAATTAAAGAACAATAACTTAATATACTCTAGTCGACTCTAAACCCTCAACCTATAAACTGTGGGTAACCATAATCCTGTGTAATCTATAACATACAAATATTCACAAGAACTCTTTTTTTAGAATTTGGAACTAGAGAGATTAATGCGGAAAGAAAAGGAGAAAGAAGTAATGCAGTTATACAAATCTCTAGAACATGTTGAAAATACGATTAGGTAAATTTTTATCAAAATTAACCAATCTTACACAAAAAATAATACCAATGAAAACCTTTTTTTTGAATTGCACACAATATTTATTTCTGATTATTGTATTTTATGTTGTAATTGTCTTTGGTTTAGATAATGGGCTTTTTATTGTCTCTAATAACGTGTCAACGTCTCAACCATATTAGGTTCTAATTTTTAAACGAAAACAAGCTCATTACACACTGTATTTATACGCCAGATGAACACTCATTTTAAAATAAAAACACTTATGCTGAAAATCAAGAATTGGAGCGGTTTTAAAAAACTGTAAGCATAATTTCAAGTGACCCTCTTTGCAAAGATGGGAGTTAAACATTAAGCTGAAATTGATTGACGTCATATGGTCCTAAAGGAAATTAACCATTTTCTTTAGATTTTTGTTCAGAAAATTTTGTTTATTTAACTTTCTAACTGAAGGTCATCAGATGATTTCAAAGTGAAGTTTACAACAAAATTTTGAAAGCAAAAAATAAAACCAAAATATGTTTTTTAAGGCACTTCAAACTGGAGTTTCAGGAGTTTAACGCCAAATATTTCCAACTAGAAGATACATATACAAGTGTTAAGAATAATATGACAGAGTTAAAAAAGCATGATGAACAAAGGAATAGATCACATAGAAAGATAAAACCAAGAAAAATATTTTGACTAACTATGAACTAGGCATTTTTTCGAGTCACCTTGGACCCCTTCCGGAAATTTCCCGTAGCTGTTCAGAATGATAAACTATTGACCTAAACCTATGAGACGTTTTTACGGTGTATAATTGTTCAGCAAGAGTGAAAAATTTAATCTTTAAAATCCTCCTGAATTGTCCATTCTGGAGGAATAATTTTGAGAAACGGTTTTTAAAGATTATTTGATAGCGACTATGAAAAATGTTACAGTAAGCTAGAAGGATTTTAAAGATTGAATTTGTGCTCGTCCAGAACAATTACATTAATGTCATTATAGTTCTCAAATGAATCCTGCAATAAATCTGTACAATACTGCACTCTCAGCTCAACTACCATGTTATCCGGTCTCTCCCTTCAAGAATAAATCTACCTACTAGATGCTACAGAGCGCTACGGATAACTTTCTTTAAAAAAAAAAAAAAAAAAAAAAAAAAGTCTTTGTTTCATGGTCATTTTTAATGGACAAAATAATTGAGAGTCTAACAGCTGTTACGCAACAAATCGACTAAACTAAAATCTGAATAAGGATTGCTGCGTAGTGATACAATTAACTCCATCTTAATCTTATAAAATTCGAAAGTGGGACCGCTTTGACTGGCGGAGTTCGGAACCCAACTCTTCCGTGCTGAATGAGGCCAAGTCGTCCATCACGCTGGTTCGCCTAGGTTGATGCCTCTCATTTATTCTGCAAAAAGGAGTTAATGAACCGTGGTTTTTTCTAATTAGAAATAAGTATAATTAGTATAATCTTTATATATAAAACGGCGATTTTTAGAAACGAATTTAAATCATAAAATCATACTGCGCATTAGTTAAAATACAAGACAGATAAAAAACTGGCATATAAATCATAGAATAAGCAAGGATTCAACCGGTACAGTGTAGACCAGATCTAGAGCCCAAATGAGAAAGTACGGAACAAAGGTAGATATTCGGTTCCGCAATCGCAAGAAGTCGAGAAATGAAGGTTAAGGAAAGGGATATCTGAGGATATAAACCATAATGGTTTGGTTCGGTACCAACGTTACTATAGGGTATAAATTTGGGCTCTTTGCACCAAGATATTTAACCCAACCTGAACGATCAAACCCTTAAAGAAATTGAGTCTTTGCCACAAGCTCTGATTTTCTGATCCCTATATATTTGAAACCCTATGTAGTAGACCTTAGATATTTTAAGCTATGAGTTCAATTAGATCAAATAATCTAAGTTTGAAATATAAAAAGGTTTAAACTATCAGGTTGCAAAGATATAGGGATAAGAAAATTTGAGTTTGTGGGAAAGACTCAATTTCTTTATTTCTTAATAATTGCCTATGGTGCTCGGTAAGTTGGTAATTCTAAACATTTGTAGTACTGAGTAACCTTATACCATTCTCTTTTGCAAAATTTTATCATTTAAGAACCTTAATGATCTTTCACAGCTCTTACGCATTTACACAAAATGGTGATTTTAACCCTTTTTCTCAAACTGCGTGGACTCAGGCATTATGCCGCACCTTGCGCGCTGTCGGTAAAACTCCCTTTGTAGAAGCCTGGCTTCTCGTGAAAATATGTTATCATTCTGAGTTGTTGAGACTTCTATACCTTATACTTTGAGCCCTGGACTGATCCAGAACTATGAAACAGCAGCAATCTCTCTATTCCAGAGTTTAAGCAGATATAAACTTATGAGTTCATCTCATTTTCTATCTATCTATGAAATCTATGGTTACAGATTAAATAACATTGGAGGGGATCTCGGAATGCTTATGAATAATATGCAGGTACTTAAGAATGAACTTCAGAGAGTATATTTATTATTAATAAAGATTGTAAAAATTCTAATATGAAAAAGATTAGCCTAATTTGTAAACTCTTCTCTACAGCTTAAAATTGTATAGTGTTGGGACATTCCTTCAGTTTTACAGGGAGGGGGACGTCCTCCCAATATTCCAGAGCACTCACAGCGACATCTAACAAAAAGAATCAGTGAAGTTTGCATTGGTACACCTTCTTATAAATATTTATATTTTCAGAGAATTATAGAAACATATAAGACAAAACTGAAGGAAGATAGAGCAAGCTTTGTAAGGTATATAATCTTTTTTCTCTTTACAAGTTTGAAATTTTTAAAGTTGACTTTAAATAAAGATGAAAAAATCAAAGACATTGGCATTACTACTTTATCCCCTTAAAAAAATTTGTTTTTATGAACATTATATTACATTAATATGTAAATACGTAAAAAGTATATTGAAACAGTAAATACAGTTTTCAATTTTATAAAGCTTTGATATTGTAAACTTGTAGAGAGGCTTGCTTGTAAATAAACTGTAGTCAACAATAGCAGTGGGATGGATGATAAGTCGCCTCATGTATATTGTACAGAGAGATTTATCCATAAAAAGATACCAACTTAGATAACATGCTTTTAACGCATGATTTGAACGTTTGGAAGATTTGAACGAGTAGAAAACCAAACCACCATTGGACCGGGAGTTATATTTTAAATTCAAGCCGATAAGCTTTAAACACAACTTGACACAAGGTAGGAGGAAAAAGGATCGGCCAAAATGAAAGTTAGTATTCACGAAGGGTCGAAAGACGGAAGATTAACTTGTTGTACAGGGAATGAAAGGTGGAGAGTCTGCCAGAGAGCTCAGGCTTTTCGTGATCAATAGTATTATATTATTTTTTATTTTTTACTTGTAAATACATTTCCTTCTATTCTTTGTAGATTTACTCACATCAGTTTCAGGCTTTAGATTTGCATTATTTCATACCACTTTTAAATGGTAACAATATACTGTTGTAAATTTCGAAATAGAAACATATTATATTATTATATTATATTTATTATATATTATATATTATATATTATATTATATACAAAAAAGCTTATTATTGCTCTGCACAGCAATCATTTTAAAAAAACATTTTATAATTTTGATTCTCAGCTTTCTTTAAATTTTCATCTAAATTTTCTTTAAAAAACGATAATTCTTTTACCATTTTAAATTCCTTAAAAAAAACATTATTGTATTAAAAGAAAATCTGGAAGCTCATCAGAAATATTTTCTTATATGTTTTACTGTAGGTTAATGGCGTGGAAAATATCATTTTCTATTTTAGTATCAAGGACCAGCTGGAGAAATTTAAAAACAAAATGAAGTAAGTTTTTTTTAAACAATCTTCGTTGAAAAATGAGTGTTTGTTAATTTTATGCAGTACTCAGCACTCAGCGGTAGAGCCAATAAAGGCAACTGTCAGAACTGAACACCATTAATGTAGGATTGACGTTATCTTTGTTAATGTTTATCAGATAAAAATTTAATAGGATTTACTACTATATAAGTGTAAATACACTAGGTTTAATGGGATTTACTACTCTGAGGCCGTTCCTTCCATAAACTACATTGTTCGACAACTTGACGTCTCCTATTTTGGTCGTAAAATGTACGGAGAAATATCTATTATCTATCTATCAGATAAGAATTTAGCAGGAGACATCTAGCGGCCAACATATCGTCCCCCAAAGTACGTGAAATACACGACCACTTTCTATGGAGAGAATGGGCTCAGATCAAATATAAATACAATAGGCGTAATGGGATTTCCTACTCTATAAATGTAAATACACTAGGTTTAATGGGAATTACTACTCTTTAAATGTAAATACTCTAGGTGTAATGGGAATTACTACTCTATAAATGTAAATACACTAGGTTTAATGGGATTTACTACTCTTCAAATTTAAATAAACTAGGTTTAATGGGATTTACTACTCTGATCAAATATAAATACACTAGGCGTAATGGGATTTACTACTCTATAAATGTAAATACACTAGGTTTAATGGGATTTACTACTCTATAAATGTAAATACACTAGGTTTAATGGGATTTACTACTCTGATCAAATATAAATACAATAGGCGTAATGGGATTTACTTCTCTATAAATGTAAATACTCTAGGTTTAATGGGAATTACTACTCTATAAATGTAAATACTCTAGGCCTAATGGGAATTACTACTCTATAAATGTAAATAAACTAGGTTTAATGGGATTTACTACTCTTCAAATGTAAATACACTAGGTTTAATGGGGTTTACTACTCTGATCAAATATAAATACACTAGGTTTAATGGGATTTACTACTCTATAAATGTAAATGCACCTCCCCTTTAATTTTCTCCAAGGTTTGATATGGATTGTGAAGAGAAACTACAGCTGTGTCTAGATGAGAAGGAAGAATATAGGACTCATCTTAGAACAGAGCAAATGCAGTTATACAAGTGTAATGTTAGGTAATAATGAAAATCGTCTTCTTCAGAGAAAAAAGAAAATGCGGGAACAAATTTGTTTAAATCTGCAATCTAAAGTGGGACCCGGCCATGAAAAACTGTGGAATTATTATATAATTATAAAGATTTATTCACACAGAAAGATATAAATACATATATAAATGGTGTAGTTTAAAATTTTTAAAATAAATTTTTGAAAATACAGCCCGCATAGAACAAGCGACGCTGTTTTAGAGTCTGAAAACGACCCGCACGACCACAAAAACGGGCGCCGGCCCGACTCTATTTTAGTACTAATAAGAGAGTCGTTTTTAGACCGAAAAGACCCTGAATCCGTCTCTCCTCAAAACGGATGGGTGTCGGGTTTCTGTCACGGCAGGGGGCCATTATCTCCCTNAATAAAACTGAAGAGAGTCTTGAACAACGACCTCTATCAGACTTGGGGGGAAACAGCAGAAACTGGGGTTGGGACATATGGAGGGGTGCTTGAAGAAAGGGATGGGGAGAGGAATGCTCAAATATTTTAATGGTTTTTGCTCATATTACATATATTTGGTGAAATTTGATATTTTTTTCCAAAAACAGAGGGTCTGAGGAGGTCGGCCCGGCGTCTAAGACTAGGTTTCAGACTCTTAGATTCTACCCGGGAGGTTTCCAAAAGAAAAGAGAAAAATATGCAAAATTATGCACAAATAGACAACATTGATCATTACTCATTACATAACATATTTATTATTTCAGTTAATACGTAATCATTGAATCCTTCAACATATAAATAATTTATTCTTGTATTTAAAAGTTCTTGTAAAACCAGAACTTTCCATGCATGTTCCAATGGGACGATAGGATGACGATTTATAATCTCAAGTTTATTATTAGTTTATTATTATTTTTAATTGTCTTTTTAACATCAAACATATAAATTATACAGTACAAGCAGACCAATATCAATTAATAAGTTGATTTTAAAGCTTCTGTTAAAACTATTTGCTTCATAACAACATAATTGAAACAGAAGATTACTATAAATGTCGTCTTCTACTATAGCTAGTGGGTCTCTTTTCAGTTCTACATTGTATAAAATTGTTCAGTAATTGTATATTTTTTACAAATGTATTCTTAAGTAATAGTAAAAAAGTATTCTTAATTAGAGGCCATTGAAATAGTATTTGCAAAACAATTTGAAAGACAAATACAAGTTTCTTTTTTGTAATGAAGTATTCTTCTTGTAAAAGTTTAAACTAAGCCTTGTGTTTTCTTTACCTGACTTCTAACAGTGTTAGAATATAAATTCTAAAAATATTATTTTAATAAAAAAATTTGTGTCCAATTTTCCTTTTCCTTTTCAGCATTCTTTGTTATGACATTAAGATCTTTCAAAATTTATTTTTTTTATCCGGGCTTTAGATAACATTTAAAACTTAAAAATTTTCCGGCTTAGCCATTTAGAAGGAAATTTTAAAAAATTGTCGATTCGGCTTTAAACGGAAATAAGAAAGCAATTGTACAAAAAATTAAGAAAAAAACACACAAGTTTAGGACATTCATGAAGTAAATATCAAATATAAATTATCAAATTTAGGAATTAAATTCTTATAAGTAATAATCAATGAGGAATAATGGACTTATATGGATTATAAATTTTGAAAATGGCAGGACCTGGCCTATTTTTTGGTTATTGCCAAATTGACGTTTAAAAATAATGGAGTATGATACACAAAAAACTACAAGATTGGGTGAATACTTATTTGTTTAGATTTTACCGTGGTCAGAAAGTGTTGAAGGATGTGAATGAGTTCTATATTTATTTAATGGATCGTCTTGTAAGATTACATGATGGAATTCATAATCTTAAACTCATCGGTATAAATCTCAGGTATAGTTCTAGTAAGTTCCATCGGTATAAATCTTAGGTATATTTCCATTAAATTCCATCGGTATAAATCTCAGGTATATTTCCAGTAAGTTCCATCGGTATAAATCTCAGGTATATTTCCATTAAGTTCCATCGGTAATAAATCTTAGGTATATTTCCATTAAATTCCATCGGTATAAATCTCAGGTATATTTCCAGTAAGTTCCATCGGTATAAATCTCAGGTATATTTCCAGTAAGTTCCATCGGTATAAATCTCAGGTATATTTCCATTAAGTTCCATCGGTAAAAATCTCAGGTATATTTCCAGTAAGTTTCATCGGTATAAATCTCAGGTATATTTCCAGTAAGTTCCATCGGTATAAATCTCAGGTATAGTGAGTTCCTCTACCATATTCAAAGGTTTTCTGAAAAAACTGTTCTATTGTACTAACAAGTGTTTCCAAACTTATAAAACATTTTGCTCTAAAATGCCGTTTTAACCTTAAAAGTAAGTGCAGTAGGCTAAAAAGCTTAAATAAACTTGTTTAGTCACCTTGTAGTTAAAAGAAGCTATAAAGAGAGTACAGTGAGGATCAAAAACTGTGGAATGAATGTCGTCTCTGTTCTATTAGATAAGATTTCCCATTATAAGATTTGTAATGGTTACAATTGAAATGTATTGCTAACTTTTGCAACTTTTTTTATAATTTGGCTTCAAGCTGTAAAATCCTCAGTTACATTATAGAAAGAAGAGGGTAAGAATTCCACCGTTCTTGGTTCTTGATGTAGAATTTTGTTTTGGTTATAAATTTGGAGTCAAACCATTTTTCTTTTCTCATAAACTGGAAGACAAAGGCACAGAGATCTAGACAAGTTTGAAAGATGTGCTTCAGATTTTAAGACCGCGTCGGCTTTAAAGTGTTGCAAGTTGCAATACATTGGGCTTTGGCTTTACTTCACCACTCAATTTTTTCTAGTCTTGGGCATGTACATTTCAAAGACTTCAACGTGCTTGTTTCTAGTTTCAGTTTAAAAGCAGTAATTGAAAAAAATACTGTCAATATTTTTTCCTGAGAACTTGCTTATTTTGGTTGGCTGTAAACGTATGGTAATGCACATAGCACACAGTACAATAGCGTACTCTCTTCAAGGTTTACTTGAAACAAATGTAATATATGCAGGACACAATGCATATTGTATATTGCATATTTACAGAGGAGTAATTGGTTTACATGTATATATATATATATATATTTGTAGAAAATATCCAACAAAATATTAAAAATTCTTTCTCTTTTTTATTTTTCTTAGACCAAATTTAATGTATAGCGAAAAGTAGTAGAACTACTTAGTCTGAGTTGAACCACTTCTCTTTAAACCAGTGAAAAAGATAAGTGGCTTAACTCCTTCTTTGTAGTTAAACTACTCCTCCTATTCATTAAATGTGGTTCCATAGGATTGTTAGTCATTAAACACTTGTGTATCTGTATGTTTTAAAGGGAAATTTAAACACTTTCAAAGTTGCTCAAAACTGTTAAAAAGACATTTTTCTAAGTTACAGTGACAAGTAACAAATAAAAATTCATCCAATGTAAAATTTCACAAATTTCAACTTTTAATGTGTTAAATTTCCACAAATTTCCAACTGGCTGCGCTTAACTCATAAATTATATTTACTAAAGGAGCATAATAATTTGCTAACCTGACATTTTGGTAACTAACCTTCTGTTTATCGAAGGAGGTTGAATAGGGGGGTGCCACCGGCCTCCACACCCTACCCCCCACTTCTTTGCACCTCTGGATAACCGCGCAATCAGATATACTGGTCGGCGATTATATTAATACAATGCAGAGGCTTTTTTAAAGTTTTTACTGTTAACCCGCTTTTTTAAATTACAATTGTACAAGTATTAAAGTGAAGCTTCTCTTTGTTTCCATGTTTATGCTGCTTAAAACAAAAGCTTGATATAAATGAAAGAAAATAAAAAGACTATATATTAATCTATTTAGAGATAATCTAGTCACAGTGCACGCTGCTATGGGACATTGCACAGGCAATCTCCAGGTTTTCATCTTTTTATTTCAATTTTTGTTTGTAATTTTATATTTTTTTATCGAATATATTTTATTGATGATTTTTGTTCCAGGCTCTTCGTCACGAGTGTCAAGGGCTTGTAAGCTGGTATCAGACTCTTCCAAGTAATTATTAAAATTATATTTGCAAAAACTTTTTAGAATATTTATTTTAACATTTAAACGGATAGATTTCACTTCTGTATATTTATCGAATTTTTATCGAAATAATGCTTGGTAAAAAAGACGGATCGTATTTGCTGATAACTAGACTTTTCCTTCCTTTTAAAAGAACTAGGCTTTTAGGGTGCTTCGGGTCCCTATTGTAGCAACAAATTAAGCGTTTTTATTTTCCTTTGAAGCAGCCATTTTTTTTGCTATTGTAAAACTGTAAATTTTGCGAATTTTTCATATAAACATTGATAGATTTATAAAATTAAAAATCGTCAAATTTTTTAAACGCAAAGTTTTTCTCTTTTACTAGTTTTTACTGGAGAGGCCAGGAATCGAGTGAAATGTCACAAAAAATATGGGCCCGATCTTTTTAGCCGTTGGACATTATTTAGCCATAGACAGACGAGCAAAAAAAGTCAAATTTAGATATTAAGTAAGGTATTTCCTCCAGTATACACGACACGTGTATAGTAGATAAAAATGCGCTGAATTTCCTGATTGAGAAATAAATTATCTTACACGCAAGTTTAAAAAGTTCGGATTTGAAAAACGTTGTGTAGGAAACAAACTTTCTCTAGTATCTTATTTAAGATGCATGGAAGAGAATTGTTAATTTAACACATTTTTATCAAAGGTTTATTTGAAACTGCGCAGACATAAACTCAAGTCCATCTGAAATTTTACCCATAATACTTGAATAAAGAATAATGATACGATTGAATCTAGATATGGAAATCTTAAAGAGAAAACTCTCCACGTGTCAGCAGCAAGCTCAATATGTAAGTAGATTTACATTTATTACCCTGCTTGCCAAATTACGTAATAAAGTTGTAAATAATGTATGTTGTCAATGTTATGTAATCATTATGTAGTAGATTTACATGATATTGATCTAAAAAACAGGCCTCAGTTAAAGAGTGCATCAAGATTATTTCATTGAGTTTAAGAATTCCATTATTACATTTTTATCCTTGATGAGATTAATATTATATAATATTTGTGAGGTTTTATGAGCATATACCCAAGAAATTCTATTTAAGAATTTGGGCCAAATACAAATTTTGAGTTGAAAAATTTAAAAAGGGTTGCCAATATGCTTTTATATTTTGTTTATGCTCTTGTCCTGACTATCTCTGATCCNCCCCCCCCCAGCCTGTTTGGTTTAAAGCTACCAGAATATGAAAAAGTTTGTTTAAATTAAGACAATTTATATATTGTTTTAATGAATTGTAATAAAAGTTGTTTAACTCCGCCTGGTAATTAAAAAAGTATTTATAAAAGACAGACCACAATTTGGAAATTTGAGGCAAGGGTGAATTTTGTAATATTTTTTTCAAGATTCATAGAACTTGTTCACTAGATTGATGAATGAATGCCATAAATTACTTTGAAGGGGAAATACAATCTTCAAGACTTCTTTAAACTGTCATGTTTTGTGTGTTAAATTTTACTAAACAAGCTGATTATTTCAGAATGAGAATTCTCCAACTTATCTGTTTGATCAGATAAGAGAACAGAAAGACAAGTTTGCTAGGATTGCACAGAAGGTATATATTTATTTAAAGGGACTGTTCACATTTTTAAAGCGACACTTGTTTTAAAAAGTGAACCTAAGGTACCCTTAAAATCTTTTTTTGTCACTTTTCTTTTTAAATTAATTTTGTAAGAAAATAAGTGAGGTATAAGGTTAAAAATTTTTTTTAAATCTAAATATTTATTCATGGTTTATAAAATTCGAATTACAATTTAAAAAATGCATGTATTAATCACATTATTACTTTTTACTATTTATTTTACTTGAAGTCGTCTGCCNATACAGCCGGGTCAGCTGGTTAGATCTGGTTTGGGAGAGTGAGTTGCTTGTTGTTGACGGGAGCAGGTTATGAGAGAGACTGAGCAGGTTATGAGAGAGACTGAACAGGTTATGAGAGAGACTGAACAGGTTATGAGAGAGACTGAAGAGGTTAACAAATTAATCAAGGTTAAAGGGAGAGTTCGCGAAAAATTAAAGAGGGTATAGGCTTACGTCGAAAATATGTGTTGGCAATCTTTTTTTTTCTGTCATTAAAAGTCATCAGAACAGCGATCACACTTTACTTAAATCTGCGAAAACCTTGAGGTTTTAGATGATTCCAATAAACAGATTTTTATTGATTGAAAATATTTTCTTACAATAAAGGATTAGAGCAGTTTAGAAAATGGATTACTTGCACAATTTTCTTAAAACTTTGAGTCAATAACTCATAAAATGCAATTCATGTTTTCCAATAACAAAATACCCATTTTATACTTTATTTTATGCATTTTTTAAACGAGTCAGTTTTGCTTTCTGTTTCTAAATTTTAACTATTTTTGATAAATTCTTTTAAAGATGAAAATGAAAATATTCATAAACACGTTTTAACAGTTTTTGGTTCCATTTTCTCTCTAGTAAGTTCAATTAAAAATATTATTTTAAAAGAATTAAGAAAATCCTGGCATTTTCCTGAGAGAAACTTTAAACTTTCGGTTAATTAACTTCAACAACTTTGATAACTTAAAAAACTGGATATAAGCAAATTTTTAAATTAAAAAACTTTGAATTTTAATATTTTTTATTATTTTTAGGAAGAAAACTGTGAGAGAAGGTTAAAGGAGAGTATGACTGAAATGATAGCATTGACCAGACACTATCATACTCAATCTGGGTATGTTATTTTATTTTTGTTTGAGAATAATTAGGGATATATTGTACATAATATGGGCTTGTACGAGTAAACACTAGATCGGCTTTTTTCCTTGTACTGGTTCTGATCCTGCAGTAATCGGGTTCATATATGCCTTAATTATGTACTGCATTTTACTGCGTTCATTAAATTGTACTTTACTGTTTTGCACTGTACTGCAGTAGACTACTCAACTGTACTGCATTGTACTGTCCTTTACTGTCCTTTACTGGCCTTTAATATCTAGTACAGTGTACTGTACTGTACTGTACTGTACTGTACTAATATACTGTGATTACAGAAAAGATGACTCTGATAGATCTGATTACACGGCAAAAAATCAAGAAAATGTTTTAAGAATAAATAAGGTAGGAAACAGATCCAGACTGAACTAACACAAAAATTGGGTAAAAAAAAGCAAAATAAATATCAGTTTAAGAACTTGTTTTTTGAAATTTTTCTGATTCAACAATTTTCTTTACGCAAATTATGAGGTTATTATTATCAGTAATTAAATTATGAAACTCCAAGATGAATTAAATACAAATAAAAGTTTCAAGTATATGCTTTATTTGTTTTCTTCAATTCAATATAGGATTTGGCAAACTCAACTTATTTGAAATTTATTTGATTTTCTTGAGAGAGTTTTTACCCTGGGCTTTACTCACAATTTTATGATCTTGTATACAAAAAGTTTCTTATTTGTTCCAAAGCAAATAAGTAACATTTTACATTTCGCGGGTTTTCATAAAAAGCCACATTTTTTGTGGAACTTGAACTGAATAAATTTATAAACCCTGTAAAAACATTTTTTGGTGATTTTACTTTTTTATTTGAATTCCAGTTTAACAATTGGGGATGCTAAACTGGCATTTAAACAAATAAAAAAGAAAGAAATCCCGGCTAAAGCATTTTGTCCTGCATAAAACACAAGGTAGATACAAAAATAGACATTATTTCGCCGCATCAAGGATGAAGACTCTTGGTTTTAGCATGTGCCAGGGGTTCTAGTAAGACACGGGCAGCCGTTGTACGTTTCTGGACCAGGTCAACCTTTCCGGTCCCAGTTTTTACTGTATCGCCCGGACTTTGGTTAAATAAAGCAGACACTCAATAGAACTAGCCGGTGCAACAAGGTTGACGCGGTTGAATTTACTTTTACTTTAGGGTCAGAAATTGTGTGAAGAGTCACTCTTTCATTTCTGAAGCAAACAAGTCATAAATATGTACCAAATATCTCTAGTCCTAGTTTTTTTAATCAAAAATTGCAGGTTCTGTATGATCAGATTTTGAACAGCACTGGAGTTTCAAGAGGTAAACACAATTCGAAGGGTTTTTTACATTAAAATTTCAATCAATATTCATTTTACATTGGTACCTTTTAAACATTAATATGAACAATAATGGGCAAGATACCCTTGTAATTCTAACTTCAAAAAATTAGTTTAATTTCGACAGTTGCCAATTATAAATAATCAGTTTTCAAAGATTAAAGATTATTTCATTCATTCTTGAACATAAAAAGGGTTTAAGGGTACTTAAGGGTGAATCGGACACGGCATTTTATCACGGGAGGGACACCATAAAATAAATGCCCCTTTGAGTGTTGAAAAGGTTCTTTTTTATTATGATAAAACCGAGTTTAAAATAATGATAATAATAAGATATTTTTTCAGAAAAAGATGAAATTCTGAGATCCTGGAATAGTTCAAATCTATCATCTACTGAAAAGGGGATTCAAAATAATAAATTCTAAAAGGGAATGTTTTCGCATTTAAGTACGGGATCTAGAGACATCCACGATATTGTAACGTATAGTGAAATGTATGTACCACGCCTAGAAAAAGAGGGCCTATTATAGAGAATAGGTTTAGGGTTGAAATGCATGTTCATAGCCCATATTTTTCAAACCAACTCATTGAAAAAATAATTAGATCGATAACTTTTACAGTTTGGGTGCAATGGGAAGATTGAAAAAATGCAACAAAAAAACTGCCGGGCCCTGTAATCTACCCTATACATTAAAAAAAAAATCATTAACAAAAAATCCTTTAAATTTCTGTTAATTAAAAGTAAAAAAAAAACTAGAATTCTCATTCTGTTGAGAGTTAAAGAACAGTCAACACGTATTATTGCTTGAATCAGAAATATTTGAATCAGAATAGGCCTTGAAGTACTTGTTTGGACATTGGACTGGATCTCAGATAAGCCATCAATCATACCAAGTAGGGAAATAAAACAGATTATGTGCAGTCTTTCAACTGTAAAAATCAAAATAAAGGTTTTTTTTATAAACATCCTTCATCATAATTTCACAGTCCACTGTCGTGGAATTGTTGGTTACCAAACCGTCTTCTATCTAGAAAAATCAAATCATTCGCGGATTGTCTTCCTAAAGACGTTCAGATCGTATAAAGCTACTTAGTTGGATAAAAAATGATTTTTCCTTTTAATCAAATAATTCAGACAGAGATCTCTGGACGCCGAATCATAGAAACGGATTCAAGCAATTTGACAGGTGAAATCGTTTATAAAAAGCAAAGAAATATAGAAGAAAAAACTATTTCAACTTTTAATTCTTGTTCTATCTTTTAACAAAAAAAGTTCACGAATATAATAATATTTTTTCGTGGATTTTCAAAACTTAACGAAAATCAAAAAGTTTTAGAGATATTTTTTTGTAATTTTGAGCATCCATAAACCTTTCCTGGAGTTATTTGAGGTCTCATAAAAAATGTGGGCCCAACCGGTACAGCCGTTTTGACGTTTATCTGTTACAAACAAATAGACAAACAGACAAACAAAGTATTTATTAAAAAACTTATTATTAAAAGGAGTTTATCTGAATATTGTTGAAGAGATTAAGACAGCGATGCATCAGTTAAACGATAAAAAAGACAATTTAATCACAGTAAGTAGAATTTAAATTTTCATTTGTCATCTATTGAAATGACAACAATAATTATAGCGGGATAAATTAATAACATTTTTCAAATCTCAGAAATCTTAACTATTTAGTGAAGAGAGAATGAGTTCGATTCTTGAATATCGGTTTATTTAAAACATTCCAAATCAGTTAAACTCAACTTTTTTTACAAACTTTTTCATGGTCGATATTTTACATGGCAGGGTTTCCAACAGAAAAGACAAATCGTTGCTCTTAAATTCCGCATTTTTGCAAGGAACCTTTATATTCCGCATTTTATACGCTTCCCGACATAAGATATAATTTACGGAATGTGTAATTGCGTATCGTAACGTTCTGCTTGTTGCATTCATTTTTGCGTATAAATTTTCGCGGAATTGTGCAAAAGTATGCAAACATCGATGGAAACCAAGGAAAGGACTGAGATTTGAATGTGTATGATCAAAATTGAATTATTTTAGGCCATAATACTTATTTTCGAAGATTTGAAAATGAATTTTTTTTATAAAATTGCAATTTTAACGCAATATTATTTTCCGCTTTCGCATCTAAACGAGCGGGGGAAGGCAGGCGGCCATAAGCCACCACTGTTTCCCCTTCCGTGCCACATATTAGCTTTTTTCTCTTCCGGCAGCGTTGAGCCACCACTATTTCCCCTTCCGTACCACCACATTTGACTCTTCTGGGCAAAACTACTTTTTTAAATGGTATATTTAGGGCCTTTAAAGTCTGATTTTAAAAAATCCAGCCGCGTCACTCAAAAAAGCACAACTCAAACCATTTTTTCAATTCTTCTTAAGATAAATTTTTTGTGTGTCGAATTCTTAAACTGTTTTACAATGAAATTTTTTGAAAAATTTGACTGAGTATTGCATCTTGAAATATCACAAAGTCTAATGATTATTCAATTACTGACTCATTACACTAAATCCATCTTAAAATCACTCATTAACCAATTTTCTGATATTTCAAGATGCAATACTCAGTCAAATGTGTCAAAATTTCATTGTAAAACAGTTTAAGAAGGGGAAATAGTGGTGGCTCATGGCTGCCTGCCTTCCTCCGCTCTCTAAACACCAAATAAATCAAAATATGTTTGAAAAAATGACATATTATGTTAATTGTTTAGAAATTGAAGAAATGTCAAGGAAAATATCCAGGTATACAGTTTCTATAATAAGTGACGTCATATGCGGATTCTAATTATGCTAAGGAGACGACATTTTCCTTACATTGGAGCGCATCCAGAGTAACCAACCTTATTAAAGAACCTTGGCCTCCCCTAACCTAATACATCATTAATCAAGTCGTCTTCACAACAATCTTCCAAAGAAATACATTTACTAAATCTTTTAGTATAGCCTGAAAATCACCTTATTAAGTGAAATATGTCTGTGCACACTGCACAATTGCTGTTTTTAAACCGTAATTTGAGGTTAACAGTCATCTCCTGATTCACAGCTAATGGGTCTCAGTTTACATCAAATAAAATACTGTCGACCGAATTTAATGAATTTAATTACGTTGATGAACAGCAGGGTTACCCACAAAGGACGAGACTTCAGAGACGACTCTACGGGATTTATACACGTCTGTTTCCCTAGATTTATAATTCACTACAACTGCAAATTGGTTTTTGTTCTGTGATCATTAAAAGGACTATAAAAGGACTGTAAAAGGACTATAAAAGGACTATAAAAGGACTGTAAAAGCACTGTAAAAGGACTGTAAAAGGACTATAAAAGACTATTAAAGACCATAATTAGGGCAGATGACTTAACTTTATCTAGAAATCGTCATGATAAAGGTTACAATCTCAAAATTTGTGGGTAAAATAACCCTATACCTACCTTCTTGTGGTTCAAATTTGATCCACTGTTTCAAAGTTGAAGATGTATGAATGATTTTAATCGGTGATTCAAATTTGAACCTAGGTAGTTCAAATTTATTAAATTCGGTCCCTCAACCATCGTCAGCAATCTTTGAACTTTACCCTTCAAAAGCTTTTCATATTTTTGCCTGTTTTTATTGCGAACTCCGGGAGTCAGATTTTTAAAATCTCATTTCATATTGAAATATTTTAAAATATGTTACGGCCGCTAATTTATCTGAATTCTTACTATTTGACACTACTTTTTAATTCCTAAATGTAGTTTTGAAAAATTGATTTTTTAAATGTTTCTACTTTTTAGATGTTTTAAAAAACGCAGACCTCAAGGATTATTTCCCAAAAGCTGATCGGGTCACACAGGTAACTTCATTTAAAGGGGTTGTGAACGTAAAAGTGACCCTGCATTTAAAGGGTTCCATATACGATTTACTATGGTGGCGGACGGCATTTTAAAAGCTTTTAAGGCTTTATAACTTACATTTTTGAAAAGACCTTGAAGAATTAATTTTAAAACATTTGTCATTCTGATTGATTTCAAATATAAACATTTTTATATTTTACATTTTTTGGACACTTTTTTCTATTTTTTAAAAGCTCCCTTTTATTGATCTGGTCTTAAAAATTGATATGAACATGTTACACAACTTTATACCCAGACTCTAAAGCCGTTTTAAATAAATATATTTAGACCCCTTTGCCCAGGCCTTTTAATGTTTATTAATGGATATTAGTGTGAGATAATTACTAATTAGTTCATATTAATCTTGTTGAAAGATAATTTAATTCACATTAATCTTGTTGAAAGATAATTTAATTCACATTAATCTTGTTGATAGATAATTTTTTTATGATTTTATTGAAAATTGTTCCAATAACTTTTATTACTCAATTTAATTCAATTTTTTACAAATTTTTAATCCCTATGATGCAGCTTTTGAAAATTTCATATTTTAAAGTTTTTTTTCAACTTCTTATTTTCATTGGTTATCATAGGATTGAAAGTCTAAAGAAAACTGTCTGTTTTTTCCCTTAACATATTCAGTTGAAATAAAGAGAAATGTTTAATGCATTAATTATTTCAAAAATCCTATTTTAAAGGAGGAAGACCTAGTAGCAAGTCCAGTTCTTCTTGAAGTTGATAAAACCAAAGTACAAAATCCTGAACTAGAAACAAATGTGCGTCCACATCTGCGAAAACAAGTTCCTGCAATTAAACCTGGAATTCCAATTCTCCTGAGAAATGAGAACTCTCAATATGATTCCAAAAATAGGTCAGAAGTCTCCCAAAACCTCTCTTCTGAGAAAACCTCGGGTTCCCTTTTGGAAAACATCTCTAACACTCTCAACCCTACAAGCATGTCTCAAGAAACCTTTCCTACAGTTACTGAAGCTTCGGTTGATGATCTGTTCTCTACTACAGTAATGTAAGTTTTAGAAATTAATGACCGGCAAAACCTGTTATTTAAGAAATCTTTAACGAATGCAAGTAGCCGTTATTAAAAAAAATGAACGGTAAATAAAAATTAACGAAAGGACGTGTTTCAAAATCGGCGACTTTCATTCGACGATAACAGACATGATATGAGATCATTGATGTTATTTGTTAATTTAATAAATGTTAATATCAACTATACAAATGGTAATATTAATTCATATTAACATATAAATGTTACAGGTTAATGTTTTTGTTAATGTATATGTTAACAATATATACTGACATCAATCAACTTTAATGAATTGTTTAAAGCCAATGTAAATGTTTATTTTGAAATGGCGCATAACTTATTTATTTTAATGTTTTTGTATGTTGTCTTCAAAGGCTAGCAAAAACAATTTCTGAAATATCTTGTGTTACTGCCACGAACTTTTAAAAATAACGGAAAATACCGTTATCGAACGGAATGTTTCGTGCTAGGTTTGTTAAAACAATTTTACAGAATCTTTAAGGAACGGCTCATAAAAAGTCTGAATGTGCCCCAGTCCTACCTTCGTCTTCACCATTCTATTCAATGTATTAAATAAGATTGCGGCATAGGTTTTAATAGTGCAGTTAATTTAACATTGGAACCAAAAAAAAACAGACAACAGGCTGGATTTTAAGTGATATAAAAACCGGAGCTGGGAATTCTGACCTTTTCGCGTCCATGTAGACCAACTTTAAACATTTATGAGAAAATAATCTCTTACTTCCATATTTTAAGATGCCATTGGCCTAAAAACCTGTGTTTTCGCCTGTAAATGCCTGTTGCTATAGCCGAACGTATAATTTCGTTCTTTAATCACAGATGTGAATTACCCAAGAAATTATTAATTATTTTAATTTTTGTTTGACACACCCTGTTGGGACTCTCTATATTTACTTTTGCCTAAGTCTTCTAATAGTTAAGTTAATTCCTGTTATATTTAGAATAATTACCTAGCCAACTAAATCCATTTATGTATATTAGAGTCATAATATATGTTAAGCTCCAGTAACCCCAACTTCATTTTCTTTTAGCAAAAATAAGTCGTTTAATCTATTATCCAACCGTAATTCTGGAGTTTAATTCTGCACTTTTAGAATTGTTTCCATTAGATTTTATTTTTAATTCTGCTTTTTAAACAAGCTTATTATAACTAGAAGTAACCTTTGCATCAAGACAATTACATACAAATTTCATAAGCTTACCTGCTAATACTATATGACACTAATATTTTAGCACGAAGTTTTCTAAAGTGTTTTGACTTCAATTTTCTCTGTATCTCGAAGGAACTAGTTTTTATTTTATTTCATTCTCGCTAAAGCCCGAGACTAAGTATAATTCAAAAGGTTTTGAAAGTTGAATCTTGAAGCTTTCCAAAAACTTCACTGTGAACTAAAATAAAAATAGAAAAAATAAATATTTTTTTCTTCAAATTTTCTACATTAATTTCAAGGTTGTATAATGAGGTTGCGCTCCAATGTACGGGAAATATCGTCTCCTCAGCATAGATTGATAACATTCTCAAATGACGTCACTGATCATAGAGGCGAGAGTGACGTCATATACTGATTTTATCTTTCTATGCTGAGGAGACGATATTTGCCGTACATTGGAGCTCATCGAGAGTAAGCAACCTTATTATACAACCTTGATTAATGTCGAAAATAAGATAAGTGTGAAATTTGTGAAGTTCGTCGATTTCTTGTTTTTAGACCGGGTGCAATAGACCTAGAACGGCTCCAAGGGCTTTTAAACTCAACTGTTCAGAAACCTCCAACGCTCAAGCCATTGGAAGGTAATACAACTGTGAAGCAAAATATTTACATCTATATACAGTGATACCAGGACACTCTAAAATAATAAGACGACTTTTAGAATCCAGTTTTTACTTTAAAAAGTCCAATGAGCATGAGACGGAGCAGTGCATGTGAAATAATGAAACAGACATAAATCAGAAAATCAGTGATTTAATAGGTGTAAAGTAAAACTATTAGCATTGTTACAACACCAACTACACTTAAGTATTGCTATAATGTCAGCTTCCTATTCCATTATTTGTTGGTTTTCACTGTAATAATGCTTATAAGAAAATGCTTTAATTAGGCATTTTCTGACCCATTCACTTTAAAGTTGAGTCAAAAGTCCCTTAATTCATTCCAATACACAAATTCATTACAATACACAAATTCATTCCAATACACAAATTCATTCCAATACACAAATTCATTACAATACACAAATTCATTCCAATACACAAATTCATTACAATACACAAATTCATTACAATACACAAATTCATTCCAATACACAAATTCATAACAATACACAAATTCATTACAATACACAAATTCATTACAATACACAAATTCATTCCAATACACAAATTCATTCCAATACACAAATTCATTCCAATACACAAATTCATTACAATACACAAATTTATTACAATACACAAATTCATTACAATACACAAATTCATTCCAACACACAAATTCATTCCAATACACGAATTTATTACAGTACACAAATTCATTACAATACACAAATTCATTACAATACACAAATTACTTAAAACCGTTATTTAGATAATTAACGCGAACTACAAAAGTCGGGAAATTAGCTTTGAAAGTATTATTCAGTACCGTTTAAAACGAACATTCGATCCCCAACAAACGGCAGTTTCATTTATTTCAATATTAATTAAAAGCATTAAATTCCGAATCTTCTTACTAAAATGTATCATTTGCTCTCAAACAAATTAGAATTAATGCAAATATTGTATAATCAATTTCCGGTGGATAAATGTTTGAAAATTAATACTCGAAAAATAACTTTCTCATTATCCCGAAGAAATTACAAATTTTGACAAATTACATTAAATACCATTTTAGGTGTTTCCAAGAATATATTTTATAAAATTAATTTAATATTATTTTCATCACAAGCATATTTTTTCTTCCTTGCATTTTAAATTATTGTCATCAACTAATTTCTAAATCTGGACTATAATTATTACACCAATAATTAGTAATAATGGTAATTTTACTAATTTAGACACTAGTTAAAATTATTTAGATAAAAAAGTAAACGAATTTTTTAAAATCTGTATTATTATTGAACACAATGATAAGAATCGAATTATATTGAGAAACAATAAAACATTATATTTTTTTAGATTCGGAAAAACTTCCCGAGACCCAAGGAACATTGGAATGTTCAAATAAGTTATTTTTTTTTAAATTTTAAAATTCATTTACTTTTCTCAATTTTGTTTTATGTTTGAAGAAACAGACTAAATCATATCAATGAAAAAGTCGTCTTTGTTTTATCTTGATTTAGAAATAAATCACCTTATTTGAAAAAGTTAATGCTGATATATTTTTGAAAATTTTAAGAGCAAACTTTAGACTTTAAACTTTAAAGAGGGGTATTAAAACTTTAAAAAGGGGTATTTTAACTTAAAAGAGGGGTATTTACACTTTAAAGAGGGGTATTTAAACTTTAAAAGGGGGTATTTAAACTGTAAAGAGGGGTATTTAAACTTTAAAGACGGGTATTTTTACTTAAAAGATGGGTATTTAAACTTTAAAGAGGGGTATTTAAACCTTAAAGAGGGGTATTTAAACTTTAAAGAGGGGTATTTAAACTGTAAAGAGAGGGGTATTTAAACTTTAAAGAGGGGTATTTTAACTGTAAAGGGGTATTAAAACTTTAAAGAGGGGTATTAAAACTTTAAAGAGGGGTATTTAAACCTTAAAGAGAGGCATGTAAATTTTAAAGAGGGGCATTTAAACTTTAAAGAGAGGCATTTGAACTTTAAAGAGTTGTATTTAAACTTTAAAGAGAGGTATTTAAACTTTAAAGAGGGGCATTTAAACTTTAAAGAGAGGCATTTAAACTTTAAAGAGGTGTATTTAAACTTTAAAGAGAGGTATTTAAACTTTAAAGAGAGGTATTTAAACTTTAAAGAGGGGTATTTATACTTTTAAGAGTACCGTTGTGAATGGGGGATGCTGCTCTTAATATAAATAAGGTCACTTAAAAGTGAAAACCCTTGAACAGCAATTTTTTAAAGTTACTAATTTCCAAGTTTGTGATAAATGGCTAAAAAAAGTCGACTTTAATCTAATTTCCAAGTTTGTGATAAATGGCTGAATAAAGACGACTTTTACTCTACTTTACTGGTTAGGACTGAAGTAGAGATTTTCGGTATTAAATTACGTTTAAACTTAATGGAAACTATCTGATAAGTTGATGAAAGGTCAGAACCTTTTTTTTTATGTGAATCTCAGGATTAAGCACACATTAACTCCTTCTTGTGCATATATGTGATTTGATTTATTTTTCTTTGATTTTCTGTGGTAATTGTACACTGGAATAAACTATATGAAGAGATCAAGTACAAAAGGAATTTAGTCTTTAAACAAACTAAAATTGTCTTACCCCTATACCTTTGCAACCTGATGGTGTAAATCTTTGATAGTTTGAAATATCTAAGGTCTATGACAAGGATATAGGAATTCAAAAATTCAAAATTTGTTCAACGACTCAATTCCTTTTTGAATTCAAAAGCTACTACAGTGGATATCGAGATTAAGCGTTAGTGTTTCGACTTCAGACAATAAGGTTCGTTCTTTCTTAAGGTCGGTTTTTCGAGCAAAAAAAAAATATAAAAAACCACAAAGATTGAAAATTTATTTGAGTTTAGAGAGTTTAGATAAAATACGAAGCAAGATGCTGAATATTAAAGAGCAGCTAGTTAAACAAAAGCAGGATTTACAGCAGAAGAAACAGGAAACAGGTATACACATCAGAAAACAGCAAAACTATGGTATTTACATGTTTAGTAAGCAATTGGCCAGGGTCTAAAAAACTGTGGAATGTTATTAATATTGTGTATAATTGATGCTGTCTTAAAACATATAAATTTATCAGTTGAAAATCATGTTCAATATAATGGATCTACGTACAGTTTGGTACAATTACTAACATGTTTAAGAGACAATTTAAGATTAAGGGAAATGACATAAAATCCCTTCTGCCCCCCCCCCCCTTCCATAAAAAAAAAAACATTATTCTTGTAATATTTAACAACTTGTTTATTCTAGTTATTCCTTCAGAATTGTCTGATGAGAACCAAGATGGGGAAAAAGATGAAAAAATAAATATTGATAAAATCAAGAAAATTCTGGAAGCTACAGATGCAAAATGAATAAATGACCTTATGTGCCGAAAATTTAATTATAATTTGAGTTGTTAAATGGACTGTAACCGTAGTTTCAAGTGACCCTCATTTCAAATATAGCAATGCCAGATTAACAACGGTACCCATGAAACCTAAGCCCAATCAAAAATGTATTCTGATTATAGAAAAGCGTTTATTTCTGTGAATTTCTTAATTGTTTTTGAAAGTAAGAAATCAGCAAGTAACTTTTGAAGAGAAACTGAACAAATGAAAATAATCTAAGCCCTGAATATATAATCTAATGCATACTTGATTAGCCAAGGTTTATAAGGATAAACCGTTAAAATTCGGGCATTGATATCACTTGAAATTATGCTTCTTGTCCCTTTAACTCCCTTCTGTAATATCACTGTTTAACTCCGGCCCGATATCATCAAAAATGTCGAAAGATTTTTTGTGTATTATGAGAATAATTCTTATGTATAAATATCATTTTTTCAGAACAATAAAGGTGTGTTTAATCAGTCTTGTTTAAGTCCTTATAGTCATTAGAGCAGTCATGTGTCCCATAGGTTGCTGTATCCAATGCACTAATAGTACATCGGACGTAAATTTGTTTGTACTAAAGTTCATAGGGGGACTAATATTTGCGAATTCTAACACATATTTTCAACCCGCATGGAAAATTTATAAGCACGTTGACAATATTCTTTATAAATCTTAGTCTTTCGGCTTACCTATATGAGTAGCTCCATACATTAAACATGTTTTAGGACGGATAAAGAAAATATATTTACTAAAACTAAAAGTAAGGTAACAATTAAAGTTAGTAAAAATTACAAAATGTGTTAACACAAATAAATGTTTATTCATTCAATTCTTGTGTAATGCGTTGGAGAAGTCCTACGACGGTCAACCACTATATAGAATAAGAAGACGGCGGAAATAAATGTGTACCATAATCGATTCAATGTTTGATATCTGGTCCCACTCCCAGTCCCACCTCAGTCATTTTTTAATCTGGATAAAATAAAGATATGTTAATTTGAACTGCCTATCGCCGCCGGTTTAAGTTTGAATCACTGATTCAACTACTTCCTTAATCTTTGAGTCGGTGGTTCAAATTTGTACCGGCAGATGGGTAGTTTAGCGATGTAGCTCAAATTCATTAAGTTAGGTCCCGGGTGAACAAAATCAAAAGTAGAGTGCCTAAAATGTCGTCTTCACTAATTTTGTTGTCAAACCTTACGATTTGATTATTTTGTACTTAAAAATCAAGCTGTTGAGTTAAACTGTGTCCCTCTAACAAAAATTAGAGATAATATTTTATTTCTAAGGAAAATTAATTACGTCCGTCTCTCCTGACGTCTGGAAAATTTAAAATTCAAACAAAATTATAAGATTGTATATAGTAGTGACCCTTCATGTAAATAATGGTATGTCCGATTCACAATTTTATTCTTTTAATCGTTTTCTGATCAAAGATCAATTAAATATCATTTTTCTTGTCGGAAAATCTATTATCATTTTTCTTGTCGGAAAATCTATTATTTTAAAAATCAAAACTTCTTCCTCCATATGAATCCGAAGATGCCCCTGACTCCTTAAATGTGAATTCTCAGTTGCCCCTGATTCCTGAGACTTGAATCCTGACATGGCCCTGACTCTTAATAGACTTAAATCCTGAATTGTCCCCGACTCCTGAGACTTAATTTTACTCAGGAATTCTGATCCTTTCTGGTTTTGACTTCCCAGTTCTGTGAGTTCAAGCTCTATAATCTCTTGCACCGTATTTACATCGTTCAAAACTGGAGGAATTCCTCGTAAGGACTCTTGATTTCTCCCTCTAATTAGAGAAATATAACAAGAAGGTTTGGGCTCAACTTCCTATTTGTGGCAGAAATCAAGCTTAACTGCCTTTTTAAATCAGGAGTCCTTACAAGGCATTCTAATTTTACGACGGTGGAATTACAGTGTGGCTTGATGAGTCGTTAATTTTTGACTTTCAAATTCTAGATTTTGATGGCATTTTAGCTATCTTCTGTGTATTTGATGTTGTTCTTTAGTAATTATTTACCATGATCGCTTAAAAATCAAGTTTTTTTTAAAATGAACTGTGCCTGTGTACACTGCTCAATGTTCAATGGACTATTTAAAAGCATAACTCGAGTTTAATAGTCGTCTTATTATTCCACAATTTTCTAGATCTCGCTGTAATTTTACAGTTTTACATGCCTTATTATGCCTTAATGTTTTCCTTAGTTACTATTGTAAAAAGATCTATATATAAACATATTAATTTTATTCTTGTTCACATATATGTTTTACAATTTAAGAAAGTAGCAAATATCATAAAATTAGAAAAACCTTTGCAAGGATACTTTTACAAAAATTTATTTTCCGCCATGTTTTGAATCAGCTGCTGTAAAGGAGATACAGTTGGTGGGAATGGTGGAGGTGAGCAGTGGAACCTGGAAAATATTACCATAGAGTCGTCTTTGTATATATCAATACAATTAAGACGACATCCGATTTATTTTTTTTATTTCTACTAAGCTTTTAAACTGCATTACTGTAGACTTTGGCGTCCAAATCTTGAAACAGGGTATCGTCATGAAACCTAGTGTGGGAAACCTGGTTTTGTAGGTTCTTTTATTTAGTTTCTGTATAATCTCCACTTAATCATCTAGAGCAAGTTGAACAGAACAAATACAGATTTTGAGGCAAATCGGGGTTGCACGCCAAATAATCGATCCCCTTTGATCTAGTGAAATTTGTGAGGTATGGATACACATAGAGCATGGAAACAAGAAGCTGTCAGTTAATAACTTTTCTTTGTTTTCTTGTAAACTTTTTATTTTTGAAAAAAAAAAATTAGAAATAAAAACTTAAATAGAAAAGTCGTCTTCAATGTATTGATGTATTGTAATAGATGCTATCGTATTAGTATTGGTATTGGTATTAGTATTAGTATTAGTATTAGTATTAGTATTAGTATTAGTATTAGTATTAGTATTAGTATTAGTATTAGTATTAGTATTAGTATTAGTATTAGTATTAGTATTAGTATTAGTATTAGTATTAGTATTAGTATTAGTATTAGTATTAGTATTAGTATTAGTATTAGTATTAGTATTAGTATTAGTATTAGTATTAGTATTAGTATTAGTATTAGTATTAGTATTAGTATTAGTATTAGTATTAGTATTAGTATTAGTATTAGTATTAGTATTAGTATTAGTATTAGTATTAGTATTAGTATTAGTATTAGTATTAGTATTAGTATTAGTATTAGTATTAGTATTAGTATTAGTATTAGTATTAGTATTAGTATTAGTATTAGTATTAGTATTAGTATTAGTATTAGTATTAGTATTAGTATTAGTATTAGTATTAGTATTAGTATTAGTATTAGTATTAGTATTAGTATTAGTATTAGTATTAGTATTAGTATTAGTATTAGTATTAGTATTAGTATTAGTATTAGTATTAGTATTAGTATTAGTATTAGTATTAGTATTAGTATTAGTATTAGTATTAGTATTAGTATTAGTATTAGTATTAGTATTAGTATTAGTATTAGTATTAGTATTAGTATTAGTATTAGTATTAGTATTAGTATTAGTATTAGTATTAGTATTAGTATTAGTATTAGTATTAGTATTAGTATNTTATTGTTATTGTTATTGTTATTGTTATTGTTATTGTTATTGTTATTGTTATTGTTATTGTTATTGTTATTGTTATTTTTATTGTTATTGTTATTGTTATTGTTATTGTTATTGTTAATGTTAATGTTAATGTTGTTGTTGTTGTCGTTGTCGTTGTCGTTGTCGTTGTCGTTGTCGTTGTCGTTGTCGTTGTCGTTATTTGTTACCTGTATTTTGTCAGATTGGCGAGGGATACTTTAAATTAACATAGGAATCTTGATTTCTAGAAAAGAAAGTTGTGAAGGATATTTTAAAGTGTTTGCAAAATGGAAAATGTTTTTTAGAGCTTTGCCTGGGTAAAATTTAAACTTGTCATTTAATTATATTATTTACCAAAGCTATGTATCTGTTTAAAAGACTGAAAAACTCGAAAAAAGTAATAATTAGAAAGTTATGCGAAAATACGACATTTATAAAGTTATCATGTTCACCTGTCTAAAGCATACACAGGATTGTCAAGGATTTCCTCTAAACCTCCAGAGGATTCCTTTTCTCCAGTTAGATAAACACCATAATGTCGATACCGTGATACCTTAATTATTATTTTTGTCACGTTAATTCATTCGAGAATATTTAATTTGCACTCATTCCTTCATTTTTTTTCCAGTGAACATCTATTTAAATGTTACATACCCGATTGAAAATGTTAACCTATATACTTTTTTCCTGGCTAAAATGATAGAGAGAATCATATTTTCAATCCCCAGTTTCCTATTAACGGCAGGATATATACGGAATTAGTCTATTTGAAGATAGAAAAATAATGATATCGATCCCTAATGATATCTAGTTAAACATTTAAAAGCTAGTTGTGAATTTGGAACTCTTTAAATTAAAGTTAACAGTTCCTGAAAGTATGTTTTAACTCACCACAGTTAAAGTGATAACAAAAGACACAGTTGCAACAGCTGCAATAACAGTAAACTGGCTCCAGGTTGATACATCAGCTGTCATGCTGTTAAACCCAGGCTGAGGGTCAGAGCAGCTGTTTAGGTCGGCGCGCACTAGCTGGGACACAGGAGTGCGCCTAAGGTTTGAAGGTTCCGCGCAGCGGAGACAGGAGGAAGAGGAGGGAAGAAAACATGTTCCCCAGTACATCAAACTCTAAAAAAGGATTAAATTGTTTTTACATTATTTTTTTATTTTCTTATTATTCCTTCAAATCATAATTTCATATAATCTTTAGTACTTTTCTTTAAACTGCCAAAGCAATCAATGAAAAACTTAAAGAGGTCAGTCTAGTTCGTTTGTTTACTCTTTTTTGTTTGTTTGTTGGAGAGGCGTGGTTTGATGAAAACATAAAGTGATTAAAAAATTGTATTTTTTGGTGATTAGTCAGTGTTTTTATTTGCATTAATCTATGTAATTAATAATTAATAAGTATACCTTGTCCAACCAGTCTAGTAGTGGACCTATTTTACATTCATTACAGATCCACGGATTTCCTAAAATTATATTTAAAATTGAAAAAAAAATTATGTGTTCATTGCTACTTAAGAATCAAATCTAAAAAATGTATTATTCTATATTCAGCATCGTCTTACACTGACATTTGTTTAACGGGTGAATGTTGTTTAAAAATTTTCAATTTGAATTTGAGGCACATATACATAGGTTTTAACTTGCAAAGAAGAAAGGGTCGTAATGGACAGATTTGGTATTTTTGTTTGAATTTACCAACATGAAAAAAACAGTCATGGCTTTTAGAAATTATTTTTAATCACTAGAATTCAAATAAAAATTATATTAAAGATCTAGGAACAAACCGTTCTTTTCTCATACTAATGATACAAATTGTACCAAAATAAACTTTGGTTCCATTTAAAACAAAATAAGAAATTTCAACATTGGGCATTTAAATCGTTTTCAGTGCTTTGAAAACGATAATTATTAACTATATCTCTTTAAGGGTGACTCTATTTCCGGCCCACTGTTCCCTCCGGTTCATTTAAAGCAGCCAGAGCACGCTGTACAGTACAAACACGGGCAAAAGTACACCAATGAACCACCCACTTCTATCTATCTATCTACCTGTCCGATATATAATTTAAAATTAATATACTTTACCTTGAAGATAAACCATTTCAAGTGCAATGCTAGAGGATACACTATTAAAAAATCCAGCCTCTAAACCTCCAAACAGATTCAGGGATAAATCGAGGCTGACCAGCCTTGGTAGAGCCTCTATGAGCCCAGGTTGGAGGTCAGTGAGAAGGTTAGAACTAAGGTTTAGTTTCTCCAGGTGCTCAGTACCTTGGAAGATACTTGGAGATACAGAAACCAATCCTAAGAAACGGTTTCACAAAAATAAATAAATCAAATATTGTCTTTAATTGTTATACGAGAAAATTTCAAAATTGCTAATTCTATTTATTTGCTTTCTTTAAACTATACTTTGTACCAAAAGTTGAGTCTTTGCCACAAAATCAAATTTTCTAATCCCTTATGCTTTTAACTTGATGGTTTACACCTTTGACATTTCAAACATAGATCATTTAATCTAACAAAATTCATCGTTTGAAATATCTATGGGTTGCAAAGATATAAGGATTAGAAAATCAGAGGTTACAAAGACTCATGTTTCTTTTAACCCTGAGTGAAGATATGCAAAAAGACGATAGTTTTAAGACTTGGTTCGTATTATATATATTTTCTCTTACAAACTTTGCATAGCACACACTTTTACAGTATTTTACTGTTTTAAATTGTTTTTCGTTGTACCTTTTAGGAGGCAATGAAACCTTTAAAGTTTTAAAAACAGAAGCGAATTATTTACCATCACTACGCACGGCATTGAACATGTACTCAAGGACTTGTAATTTCAATAATCAAATTTAAGACTGGGTTAAAGGAGCTGTAAGTGTAATTTCAAATGACCTTCCATGAAAAGAAGGCCATCCAGATTCACATTTTAAAATTCCAAAACTCCGGTTTGGCCACAATATTTATTTTGTAGGACTTTCTTACCTAGTCCTGCTGCCTGTAGAGAAGTAAGACCTGGAGTAAGGTTGAGTAAGGATTGAACCTGGTCCTGGTTCAACATATTCCCTGATATATCCACCACCTGGAGAGAAGGTTGGGACGAGAGAAACAATCCGCTCAAGTCCCTGACAGCAAAATACAAATTTTTTAAAAGAATTTTATGTTTAAACGTACAATTTGTACAATTTTTTTTAACGACTATTTCGTAGTTTAGAATTGATTAGATGGTATTATTATCAAAATGTTGTTTATTTTAATGCTAAGTTATTTCAGAAATAGTTTTGATTGATTGATTAATTGATTAGCTAAAATTTGATTGATTGATCGATTGATTTATATGTTTCCTAATATTATTGAATGCGATGTTTAGTTCTCTGAGTTTAGAAGATGGTTCTAATGGGTTCCTATCCATTTCTAAATAAACCCAGAATTTTAATTTTTACATTCATAGTTAATCATTTTATATCTTTATAAGAAAATAATACATTTGATGTATTGATTGTCCGTTTTGTCGCTTAAATAAATCTTTACAACTTGCTCTAGCAGCGGAGCAACCTGAAATTAACCGAAGTTTTCAGTGCATAATAATTTTCAAAAAGGCTGGCAATAGATTTATTTGAAATAGCAGGTTTATGAAATTAGAGATTATGAGAGTGAATACTTCTGATATCATTTGAACTATCTACACTCTAAACATATGTAATATATAATATGTATGTATATCAATGTGTGTGAATAAATCTTTAAACCTAATAGTTATAAGTATATTATAATGTTTCTTTTTGCCAAAAACCGAACATATAAAGATTCATATCGTTTCAAAACGGTAGGTGTAACTAATAGATTTAATCATAGAGAAAGGAAACGAATAGGTAAAGCTTACTTCAGCTGTACACAACCAACCACCCTATTAATTAATGAATAGAGTGGTCGGTTATATACATCTCAATATGTTTACGTATTACCGTACATCTTAAGAAGGCTTTACCTCTTTGTTTCTTTTCTCTATTTGATTTAACAGAATTCTTATTTTGATATTTTTATCAGGTCTATGACATCACTATGGATTAAAAAAATAGAATATGTTGCAACTGTTCAGTTCCATTTTACGTTCAAGCCTTAAAATAACTAGAATCACTATTCTATATCAAAGCGAAAACATTCATTTATACTGATAAATGAATTAAGTTCTCACTATTGAGATCAGACTCTTTTTTGATTATTGTAAAATCACATTTGACTATACGTGAATATATATGTGATTAAAAAACATGAAATCCTGGGTTCCCTGTAATATTGTTTTTCTCCAGATGTAATGTCTCCATTGCTGGTATCTCGAGAGCCTAGTGGATAGAAAATAAAACAATTATTGAGAAATAAGAAAATCTCTTCAATGAACAAATTAAAAGCCAAATAAATTTCTAAAATAAGTTTAACGTTTTCAAATTATAAAATACAAAATAATAATTCCGTGAGTTGTGAGGGTGACCCGTTCATAAATAAATATATTTGTTGATCTTTTAAAACAAGAAAGTTTTTAATGTTTATTTTTCCAATATCTAACCGTGAGTAAATTGATCTGATTCCTTGATAAATCCAGATTCTTAATAGTTCTCAGTATATGAGGCTCAATCTAAATATTATATTATTATTATACCATTAGGAATAATTTATTTGGTCAAAAATAGGACTTATTACTGCTCTGCTTTATAGTGTTTAAACGACATTTAAACCCACATCCCTATTAACCTCTCCTGTGCCAAAAATACCCTGTGGGTCAATTATTCAAAAATATTTATAAAACTTTTAACTAACCCTTAGTGTGCAATTAAACTCTAAAGGCGTTTGTGCAAAAAAAGAGCAACTTAAATATCATAGAGAAAACTTAATATGACAGGAAATTCAAAAGAAAGGACAACTTTATGAATAGATAAGATATATCATGCGAAAGAACATTGTAAAGATATCATAAAAAGAATAGAACGGATTGTATCTTGCTTCCAGATAGGTTTATATACCTGGAGAAAGGATTGTATCATGTTTCCAGATAGGTTTATATACCTGGAGAAAGAATTGTTTATGTTCCCAGCTAGGTTTATATACCTGGAGAAAGGATTTTATCATGTTCCCAGCTAGGTTTTTATACCTGGAGAAAGGATTTTATCATGTTCCCAGCTAGGTTTATATACCTGGAGAAAGGATTTTATCATGTTCCCAGCTAGGTTTATATACCTTGAGAAAGGATTGTATCATATTCCCAGCTAGGTTTATATACCTGGAGAAAGGATTGTATCATGTTCCCAGCTAGATTTAAAACCCGGAGATGTCTAAGAGAGAATTCTATCTTTAAACTTCGCAATCCACATTCAACACAAACGAACTCCTGCAGATTCCTAAAAAATTATATTTTCACCTTTAATGTTGAACTCTGTACATACTGGGTGTGCAGAATTTTATACATTTAAAGTCTCAAATTTTCGTTCTATAGTGTATTGAGTTGAAGTCTGAACTGGGGATTTTTTCCTTTACAATTAAGTGCGCAAAAATTAGGCCTCAAAACCCTGATCGGAAGGGATTTTTGTGTCACCCTGAGGAGTAGTTAAATGAAAAGCTAAGATGAATTAAGATGAATAAGGAAATAAACAAAGAAAAAAAAACGTTTCTGATTCAATACAATTAGGATAACTAATGATGATTAGGGGTATGAGGATGAGGATGAGGATGAAAATAAGGATTAGGATGAAGATGAGGATGAGGATGAGAATGAGAATGAGAATGAGGATGAGGATTAAGGTGAAGATTAAGATGAAAATGAATATGAATATGAATATGAAGATGAATATGAATATGAAGATGAAGATGAGGATGAGGATGAGGATGAGAATGAGAATGAGAATGAGGATGAGGATTAAGGTGAAGATTAAGATGAAAATGAATATGAATATGAATATGAAGATGAATATGAATATGAAGATGAAGATGAGGATGAGGATGAGGATGAGGATGAGGATGAGGATGAGGATGAGGATGAGGATGAGGATGAGGATGAATTACCTGATATCCATGAAAATCTCCTGATCAATTACCAAAAGATTATTTCTGCTAAGATCCAGAGTTTTGAGAGCGTTTAGCTTGTAGAATATTCTAATTCCAGAACCCACCATTAACATTAAAACTGATATCATAAATAATTCGGAATAATGTAAATTGAATAATGACTTCAAAGTCGTCTTTGACATCGGATATAGTTTGCAGCATTCAACATTGGTAACGTGAATTTAGCTATATTTTTTTGTGAAACAATCATCACAGAATAGTCCTAGTCCTGTCATTTACAAAATGTGGACTGTCATTTTGTGATTTTATAATTACAGGCTCATATCAATGATTTTATTATTATAAAGATTTATTCACACACAAAGATATAAATACATATATAAATGGTGTAGTTAAAATTTGTTTAAATAAATTTTTTTTAAAATACATAGAACATTACATAGATAAGACATTACATGGATAAGACAATACACGGATAAGACATTACACGGATAAGACATTACATGGATAAGATAATACATGGATAAGACATAAAATGGATAAGACATTACATGGATAAGACAATACATGAATAAGACATTACACGGATAAGACATTACACGGATAAGACATTAAATGGATAAGACATTACATGGATAAGACATATTACATGGATAAGACAATACATGGATAAGACAATACACGGATAAGACATTANAAATCACAACAAAAATTTTTCGCACGCATGATACAAGTGATTTGCAATATTCTGGGCCCCAACTTCTCCATCTATACAATTTGAAATTGTTGTATTGTATAGATGGAGAAGTTGGGGCCCAGAATATTGCAAATCACTTTCAAGAAATCTATGAAAATTTAATAGTGGTAAGCATTTTTCCGTAGTTCCCCACAATAATTTATAGGGACTGGAGCACGTGGTCATTTTTTTTTACATTTACGGCTTCCCTAAAGAAGAGAAAAACATTGAAGAGTATGTAGATATATTGTTTTTGTATATTGAAGGCTGAAATCTCCAATTAAGCTTCAAATTTTCAGTAAATAGCTCTTTATTAAATTCTTAATCTTTTTTTGTTAACCCTGTAAAAAAAATTTAACAATACGCACCAAACAATGGATTGAGAAAGAGATCCTAATGAGAGCTAGACTGTAATATCAGTTGTAATGTTATAGAGGCTTTAGACTTTATTCCAAGAGATGAGTGGTATGTACGATTTACACCGATATTTACAAAACCTATTTCTGAGTAAAAATGAGGACGATATCGGTATTAATAAATCTTGAAAAGTGCTGAATTCTCACAATTTTCTTTCCTTCATTCCTTCTTTATCACAAAAAAGTTGAAATAGGACCCTTGTGAACCGGACATGCCACCATAAAACATAAAAGGTTACAGCCAGTTCGCACAGTCCCTTTAAATCTGAAATTCTGAAGAAATATTTTCTAAAAATCTATTGATTTCTAATATTTTATTTGATATTACAATACGAATTATTTAATATTTGTATCAAATATTAATGTAGATTAGTATGTGGGAGGGGATAGGAATGTAATTGATAAATTCTCGAAAAAATGTGATATCTCTTGTTTTTTAAACAACATTAAAAATTTAAAAATAGTTAAATATCAAAAATAAAATCAGGTTTTTCTAATCTAATTTTAGTCAGCTTTTTGTTTAATTAATTGATTTCTAGATCAATCCTATAAAAAGCTAGGTTTATTCTCAAGTCAAGTGCTATTTGATATATATTGATTTTAAACTCCCCCGGGGGCAGGGGGAATTTTATTTTATTACCCGGGGAGGATCGGCGGGGGGGGGGGAATGCAGGGGGGATATTTTACGATAAAACAACAATTATCCTGATATAATCTCTTACGTCACACAAAACTCATTCTAGATATTTTAGAAATAAGAATTATTAATTATAAAAATCCTAAAATCTAAAGTAGTCCAAGCAAATAAAGATACAATTTTGACATTAGGGTCACCCGCAAAGAATTTATTTGGTCTTCTTTCTTTATTACAGTGTGGCAATGGTTTTCCAAATAATTTGGCAAAACAAAAATTAAACTGAAGCGACCTCGTAGGAAAGGACTGAATAAATTCCGTTCAGTCGTCTCTGAAGTGATATCCTTTGTACGTGTGTTTTACAAATTTAAAACTAATATGTATTTCTTAACTTAACCTTGGGGGTTTAGTGAATAATTGGTCAAGAAAAAAAGATGGCCGATAAATTGCAAATGGTGGATTTCCTGGTTGCGAGATCAGAAATCTGGTTTCCGGCAAGAGATAAACTCTCTAACTGTTCCACGTGGTGAAATGCTGCTGAAGGAATAGAACTGAAAAAAAATACATAAAATGATGAATTAGTTAATGATTAGTTTGATCATGAAATAGATTTTTTTACGGTGAAATAGGAAGACACAAATTAGCATGGAACACAGTAATTGTGGAGTGTATACCGACCCATTTTACTAAATTAGTACTTTCATAAGTGTCTTGTACAGGGTGTCCCAATAAACATGGGATTTCAGTGACGAATTCGATAAAATAATTCTTTGATTTAGTATAGTGATACCTACTGTGAAAGCTGTAATCTGTAAGAGTTTCGTCTGCTATGTTCACATTTTGTTTGTTTATGTTTTGACTGCATACGGTTGTACTTAGTAAAACAAGAAAATTACAGTATACAAACAGAGTAAACTTGTCCGTCTTCACTGTTCATCTTGCGGAGACATTATAGACACATCTTTTCAGTTTTTTACACTTTTCATAAATAAACTCTAGTAGACATAATAATATTATGGATTTTGAAATTAGGTATTACAAATGCTAATTCATAACAAAGACGATATCGAATTCGTCTCTGAATTCCCATGTTTTTTGGGACACCTTGTATAAAACTATTTGCTCTGTGACCTTGACCAAATAAAATATTGCCATAAAGTTGTCTTTCTATTCTACAGTTTTCTGGTTCTCACTGTAATTAAGTAGAAATTACCTAATACTGTTGTCGGCTAGATTCAATTGTCGAAGAGAGCTGAGTCCGTCGAAATTATATTCGACAATTCTTGTTATATTGTTAAACGACAAGTCGAGAATTTTTAAACCTAAAAATTAATTTTAGATTTTTTCTAATTCATAAATTTTTTAAAATTTTTTGTTTACCTTTTAATCCCCAAAGGGTTCGTTGTCCTATGTTAGGAATAGTAGAGTGGATAATACGAAGCTCCTAAATATAAAAAAAATATTTAAATTTAAAAAAAAAAGTTATATAAGTCATGATATGTTTGTGCTATTCAAAACTTAGTTCAGAAATACGCAGTTAATAATAAAAGAAAAGTTTATATACTCTGGATGCGCTCCAGTTTACGCAAAATGTCGTCTCCAGAGCAATGGACACTCCTCATATGACGTAACTGAGTTTTGGCTTAAGATGAAGGGACAACGTTGCTGGTGAGAGGGGGAGGGGGGATTTTTTCCGCATTTTACAACTGATAAAAGCCTTAAATATAACCAGGAGCATTTACAAATATTTCATTCTCGACCTTTTAATTAGAACTCCTTCTTCTTTTGAGAATTTAACTATACTTCTTATAATTTAATGCTAACCACACGGTTTTCATTTACTAAAAACACTAGTATTTATTTTTGTAGAATGACTAAATTATGTTATCAAAGAGAGTAAGGATCGTATATACAGCAGGATTTTCTGTGAAACCAGGGGTGTACATTTTCTCGACGAATTTTTCCCCCCTCTGGAAGTTATATATGCCTAAGTTAGGGGTTTATTCGCTGAATTGGGGGAAATTAATGATTTATTGAAAAAAGTTTAGTTTTTCATTTTTCCCTCAAATCATAAATATTCTGAAAAAATATACACCCCTGTAAAGGCTGAAAATAATATTAAAGTGAGACTTAAATTTCACCTGTAATGAGTTTAACTGTCTCAAACTAGGACCAAGGTTCAGGGTGTTTATCCCTAGTTTCGGAATAACTCTAAAGTTTAAATCTTTATTAAACACATCAAATTTTAATTAAGCTTTTATCAAATACAAAATATCTAAAAATTTTAATCTTTAATTGAAGTGTTGATGTAAACTATTAAATTTTTAACCTTTATTTAAAATTTAAAATTGAATTTTCACAAAAAGTTAAATTATGTAAAACATAAAGGAAACTATCTTTGAGGATTTTAACACTTGAATGATCATTTGGTTTTGGTTAAAGGTAAAACATTGAGGAAGAGATGATGGGTCTTTACTGATCACTGATCAAGGCTTAGATAGAATATAGATTTAATCGATCATAGAGATGATGATTATAAAGATCCCTGAGTACTGTTGTATTCTCTGGAACCTGATCAACAGGAAAATGATCTCGAAAATTTCCTGAGCAGACAACCTGAACAAAACAATGTCTTATACAACTCATTCTCAGCTGAAAACTCTTGTGTTGGAAACCCGTAATCCCATTTGCTAAATCTCAATATCCACTGCTTAATTCCTTCTTTTGGACAACTCTGCTGGGTTCCGACCAATGAGAGTTCTCTTATTAATTTTGAGCAAATTTCCCGACTTCTGATTGGCTGCTCGGTGTATGCAAACGACACTCTGATTGGTTGAATTTTAAACACTTTCCTGGATATAAAAAATAAAAATTATATTAATCTTAAGGTCAAAAAAGAGGAGATCAAGCTTTGATCTCTCGATATTCACAATTTTATAGTATTCAGCTCTTTTCATTAAAAAGTTTCCGCCATAGGCTTCATAAGTTTTAAACTTGAATAAATCTAGAAAATAAAACGATTCAGAAATGTTCACAGAGATCCAGGCAGCTACATATTGTACATCATTGTATAGGACTTGGCCAACTTTTATGTATTTCATCCCCCTGGTCTTAAGTTTTAAATTATGAACTCACTTAGATATTTTTGTAGCCCTAAAACTACAACATTCTTGTTTCTAAGTCAGTTTAAAAGAAGTTATCTTCAAAATACGGATATATTTTTAATTTTGGGGATTTGAAGTTCAGTCTTAAAACTATATTTCATTTTTTTTTGATCCATATATAAATTAACCTCTCAGAATCAAGCAACACACCTTTAGGAAAATCCGATCTTTTGAAACAAACAACCATCATTGGAGAAACTGAACTTTTGAATCAAACAACCATCATTTGAGAAACCGAACTTTTGGAACAAACAACCATCATTGGAGAAACCGAAATTTTGAAACAAACAACCATCATTGGAGAAACCGAACATTGGAAACAAACAAAATTGGAGAAACCGAACTTTGGGAAAACCTACCGTAAACGTATTCCTACACAGTGATCCAAGGTTTGTAAAAACTAAAGCTAAAAACAAGTGCTATATAGTTCTAAAATGTATATGTTTAGGGCTACAACAAATTAAAGGAAAAATCAAAAGCAGGCGCTGGGAGACTTTAAAGTCGACTCGGTCTGTGCCTGTGCCTTCTAATATCTAAAGAAAAGTTTTGGCCTAATATATAAACTATTTATAGTTTAATATTTTGCTGAGTATAAAAAATTGACGAAATGGTCAGTTAGATTTATTTTAACTAACGTTTCTTTCCCGAATTTTTGTTAATTTCTACATTTCTGTTATTAAAAGTGAATGTAAGCGTAATTTCAAATGACCCTCCATGCAAAAATGGCAATGCCTTTTCGCAACAGTACCCTTGAAACCATTACCTGATCAATAATGTGGAATATTTTGTCGTTTTTCTTGATCTAAAATGTTTGATTATGAAGATTCTATATGTTTCACTGCAGTATAAACTCACAATTAAAAATCATATGTTTTCAAAATTATAAACATTGATATCTGAGACAAAGCTTTTAAGTCCGTGAATCTTATAAAAGGGGTCACTTGAAAATACGCTTACCAGTGTTTTTAAGATAACTTTGTCCATCCTTGATATAAATAGTAAATACCAAGGAGAATTGAATACAAGGAGGGGGCGATTGGGTTTCCGTATACTTTGCTATGACGGTTTTGGACTGCTGAAGTAGTTTTTGCGTAACAACAATAATAAAGATTGTAAACAATAACACAAATGATAAACAGACATCTGGTGCATTTCTGGCGTTAGATGAAGATTCACCGTATGCTAACTCAGGTTTGTTTACATTAGATCGGCTGCCTTTGTTATTGTTGTTACGCAAAAACTAGTTCTTCAGCAGTCCAAAAACGTCATAGCAAAGTGTACGGAAACCTAATCGCCCCCTCCTTCTATTCAATTCTTCTTGGTAAATACCATCTAACAACGATGTTTGTTGCTGGGAGGAAGTTGATAAACACTGTTTAGAATTTTGCAAAATATATTAAGAACTTCCCTAGGCTAGATAGTAGGGTCGGGGGGAAGGAAGATAGTAGTTGTCGAGGGAATGGGGGGGAGGGGGGGGGGTAATTATTGGGGAAATCTGTTATAATGAGTAAAGGTATGAAGATATTTATAAGAAATTATACCACAAAAAAATGGGTATAAAAAGAGGAAAACATTTTAAGAAGTAATCAATATTCAATTTCTTAGATAAACAATATTGCTTCTTAGGCTTGTATATTCACATCGATGTCAACAAAAAATGTCCAAAAAGTTAATAAATTAGTATTCTCTAAGTATAATCAAGGGTCCTCTAATAAAAAACTGATTGCTTGCCTCAAACTCTTTATCTCTCTCAACCTTATGGTGGAAACCTTTGATATTTTTAACTTTGGTCATACAGAATTTAAAGTTTATGATATAACAATTTCAAATATTTTTTTTGGCTAGTTATATTTAATATAAGAGAAAACCAAAAAAACATTTGCAAGATTAAGCCGTCGCTAAATCGAAACCGGTTTTTGGTAGATTTAGGCCACGGCTCAAATTTATAATCACAGATTATTTAATCCAGGGATGGTAGATTATCTCTTTGTTATGAGTTGCGACGAGTTCCTGCAAATTAGACAAAATTGAAATGAAAAAGGGGGAATATTAATTGAGAAGGGGAATAAGGTGTAAGGTGGGGGAATTCAAAACCTTGATGAACCTAGAATCTCTAGAGGTGGGGGGGTATGGATGACACAATATATACCACTGGATTTATATATATTTACTTTACATGGTGTGTCATCGTACAATATATATAGATATATATAAGTTATATCTAGATATAATTATGATTCCATATCGTCTAAATATCTAGGGAGGAGTGTATCTAATATTTTTCTGTATCTGATAGGACTAAGAAGGGGAAATTTGAAATAAATATTAAAATATTAATAGTCCCCTATACACAAGGATATTATTTACAAAAATTTGAGGACAAATTTAAATACTAACCCTCCCCCCCTCTCCTCTTCCATCCCCTCTCTCCCCTCCCCCCCTCCTCCCTCTTCCTGCAACTTCACATATTTTTAGGAAGGGTTTGTATTGTATTTTATGATGTTATGGCTTCTATCAGTTTTGGAAACCTTAAAAACTAAAAAAAAGTTGAAAACTTTATTAATTCTTTGTAAGAGAGATTTATTTCTTTTTTAATCAAAAAATTCCATTATTGTGTTAATATTATTCTTCGTGGTTTTGTGGGAATTTAACAGCCGAATTTTAATGTACACATCCCCGCACCCTCCCTTTCCTGTTTCTACTTATCATTTTAATGGACTACTTTCAACCATTCCTTTTGAAAATTTCCCCATCTTAATTCAAATATAATTATACTGGGCTTCCACGTCGTGCAAAACATTTTCCCCTTATATGTTTTTCTATCTCTTGTTATTTTAAAAACAAACAAAAAATGATGTGTATTAAGTTTGTTAGTTTATGGTTCCTTTCTTTTGCCTTTCTTCTTTCAGGGTAGAATTTTGGCCCAGTGAAAGGAAAGCGAATTGTTTATTTTAAACGTCTTGTTTTTATACTATGCCAAATTTCGACCTTTTTTTCCATTTTCTTTGGATATATCTATTTATGTCATTGTCATGGGCATTATTAAGTGCGAAAAAGTTTTTGCCGGGATTTTTATTTTGATCAAAAACAAACTAGAAAAATTAAAAATCACAACAAAAATTTTTCGCACGCATGATACCCATTTCAATAACATATATAGTATTATTCAGTTTTACTCAAATTATTTAAAAGCAGGTCGATAAAGTTACTTAATCACCCTGTTGTAGGGTGATTAAGTAACTTTATCACCCTAGAATGAGACAAATTAGGTATGAAATTTGAAATTTTAATAGCATGGTGAAAAAGTTACTTTTTTGTCCTGTTGTATAGGGCGATATAGTCACTTATTATATTAGGTGTGATAAATTTCATCAAAATTGAATAAAAATATTACTCAGTTTGATATATGTAAACTTTCAAGTTTTTAAATTTTGGTATTTTTATTATAATTTTTTTTCAAAACGTTTAAATAATAAAAATAAAACAAAAGTGTAATGCTAATCTATAAAAAAAAATTTATTCTTCAATTGTTTATCATGACTTAGTGCTACTCTGCAAGTTTATACTTTTTCGACATGATGATGGCGATACACATTTGGGCTTTATTTTGTGATAAATGAATATAAGAAAAATTAAACATAAATTGATAATTTTTTTTACTTTATTATGGGTAAACTATTATCAATCTCTTTTAATACACCGATGAAACACTGTTTTACTGAGAAAATTACACATTTTGAAATGGCTTTGTTGTTTAAGTTTATTATTGTTTAATTTTCAGGACTTGCTGTGGACTGTAGAAAATATATATATATATTTTTTTCTAAACAGAAACATTAAATCGTTTAATACATTATTTTTGGTACCTCCCATGACCCAGGAAAGGTTTATGGATGGTCAAAATTAAAAAATTACCCTTAAAAATTTAGATCTTTCAAAGTCAAAATTTAAAAAACTCAAAAGTTGACGCGAAGCGCCCCAGAAGCATATCTCCATTGAGTTTAAAGATGCAACAAAGCCATTTTGGAAAATTCATAAAAGGTCCAATCATTTAGATACAATCTGTAACATTTATCAATGCTCCAAATCAAATACGAAATTGGGGTCGTCTCTTTATTTCCATGTTTATCGTGACACCCTGTACTATGTCCTTGCAAAGGTAAAATAAAATAACACCTTACCCTGAAAAGTGTGAAGGGGGCTCCTGAGTAAGTTTAGCATAACTGGGACCATTCCTCCAGTCCAGACTATTTTCACTATCTAAAACTGAACTAATGTATCTGGACGAACTGTCGTCTTCACTAATTCGTCCTCCTTCCTGATTCTTCGGACTATATGGAACCACATCACCATCGTGCACATTCTGCAATTGTTAAAAAAAATAAAAACGTATCAAAAGTCAAAAATAGAAAAAAAAATTTATTAAAATTACAAAAATATTGATGATTAGATCGTTTTAGCTTTCATCTATATTAATTTGAATTTTAACCAAATTCACATTTCCATTTTCCGGTCAGATTAATTTTCAAACAATGGGTCCAGAGGGAAGGGGGGGAGGATGATGTCGTTTCATAAACACAAAAGTTACTCTGATAACAGCAAAACCTAATGGTATTGGTAAATAGCACGAATATTTAGTAAAATGAGAGAACACTTTTTCTGATTATTCTCCTGTTTTCTGAATATCTTTGTGTTATTATTAAGACTGACAGTTGAGTTTGCAAAGTCAGCAGAAATATGTAAATTGGACAAATAATTGGCTTGGTATGATTACACAATTGTTTAAATTGGGTCAGTTTATTTTTGAAACTTTTTCTTACACAAGCTGAATCGTCTAAATATATATTTGTAACCTGATACCGTTGACCTTTGATATTTTAAATTATGAATTCCGTTAGATCAAATAGTTAAAGTTTAAAATATCAAGTTGCAAAGATATAGATATTAGAAATTAGATTTTGAATCAAGTACTGTGTATATATTTTCCTTCAAAATTTTGCGGTAGAACAATTTTAGAATTTTTTCAATTCATATTAAAATTTACGTTATGTACATATGTTTATGAATGATAACTCTAATTAAATATTCGGTACAAATCTGTGCAAAAATCTTAAATTAACTCTTAATGTTGATTTATTCAAATATGAAATTACAGACACAAAAAAAATACCAAACTAAACTATAATTACAAGGCTACATAAAAAACGCGAGACTAAAAAAAAAACTTTAATGAAAAAAAACAATGTTTAGGGTTCAATCAACACACAACATCTTTAATGCCAAAAGTAAAAGCATGTATTATAGGAAATGTGAAAACTAAAGTTTATCTTTAAAAACTTTTCTTGTTTGAAAACAGCCTTTAATCAAAAGGATGACATATACAAATATGAAATACAAATGAAAATGGCGGAAAAACGAAAGACACAGGATAAAAAAATTGAAAGAGGACTGAAAAGGTTCAGAACGAGGATAGAAAACGGGTTGAACGAGTTAGTAAAAGTTTAACCTGTTTTGGAAGAAAGTATTTAAGTTTTCTAGCTCCCAGATGCCGATGCTCCCGACCTAAAATATTTTTTATAAATTCTGTTAATTTTTTTTAAATCACTATTGTAAAAAAAAAAAAAAAGTAATGCTTTATTTGAATGTCGTGTTATTAAAAAAATTATAAGAAAAGATGGCAACAACGTTCATGTGTGTTGACTGCCATTAATCCGGAAACTTAAACTAGTGTATCGTTATAGAAATCCAGTATCCGAAACCCAATGCCGAATTTAAAGAATTTGAACCGCAGCTCAAATATGTCTGGTTTCACTTAAGATTGTTTTCAATTTTTCAAGATTTAAGCCGGTGCCGAAATGAATCCTGCTAGATCAAAAGTTATAATATTTGAAATATCAAAGGTTTACACCATCAAATTGCAATGATGCTGCCATAGGAATTAGAAAATTAAAGTTCAAGGAAAGTGTTTAGTGCTTTTCTCTGTAGAGATGGTCATCGTTGATGTGAACAAACTTAATTTTTGAGAACAAACTCGTGAACGATGGTGTCGACGCCGTTCAGAAAAAATCGAACGATGGACGAACGACTTGGATCAATCATAGAAATGAAATTACGTATTTTTTTAAACAAATGATTTAAAATCGTTTAAACGAACTTGAAAAACGATTGTTTTTTGACTGGACGAAAGATATTTTTGAACGAACTTTTGTAAACCTTTTTTTCCCTGAACGAAAAACTTTATTGAACACATAAATTTTCTGAACGATCTTTCATTGCTAAAACGAACAAAATAGATACACAATGAACACAAATTTTGATAACGAACGATGAACAAACGAAATGAAAAAAAGCTAAACACAACTATATCTATATCTCTGTGGTGTTTACCTAAAGGACAGTAAGCTGAGTGTCCTAAGTAGAAAAGAAGAGGAAACAGGAGAGGATAAACACTCTTCATCATTCTTCACTTTACGACATCTTCATTGTGAACAGTATTCAAGCATATCTTGTTGTTCACAGCTCTAGCATGTAGAAGACAAAGAAGAACAGGAAAATAGGAGAACAGAATAGGTGAAACAAGCCTTTTCCACTGAAAAATAAATATGTTTGATAAGTAAAACACATATTATTCTCCATTTTATTGCTTTACAATTGTTTCGTGTTTTAAAACACTTCTCGGCACCATGAGTTAGATTGAAAAATAAATATAAAAATAAAATCAAAGCTTGTAAATAAATTTGTACAAATCTTTTGGAAACACCTTTAATTTTTTGATTGATAAAAAGTTAACAAATATTTTCCTCAAGATGATAAATAATGCTCAGATAAGATAAATATATAATATAGTAAGATAATAAATGTTAAAAATTCCAATTGATTTTGTAACTTTAGATTGGACCAACTAAGTTGAACTCGCTTGAAATATGTCATTATCTCCTCACACGACAATTTAACTCCAACCCTTTCTCAAAGTTAGTGATCTGAGATCAGCAATGTTTCATAAAAACAAAATTAGAAGTCGGAAAATCATATAGTGACCGTGGAGTGATTGTCGTCTTTTTTCTTTCTTTCAATTTAAAATGTATCTAGAAGGAGTTTAAACATTTTGAAAATAATATTCATATATTGATAAGTTACACATTAATTAGAATAAAATATACCTTCCCACTTTCAAAGTAAGTACAAAGTCGGCAATCATAGTTCTATATCCTGGGTGTATATAAAGATAAAGATACATAGTTGTAGAATAATTAACCTGGTTTCACAGGAATCAGAAAAAAAAACATTCATCAATGATTCATTAATCTTTCTTTGTTGATGAAGTAATAAGCTCTGATACCATGCTGTTTCATAATGGAGTATTTATAAAATAGAGATACCATGCTGTTCCTTCATGGAGTATTTACATAATAGAGTTACCATGCTGTTACATAATGGCGTAGTTATATAATAGTTACCATGCTGTTTCATCATTGAGTATTTAATATAATAGAGATACCATGCTATCACATCATGGAGTATTTATATAATAGAGATACCATGCTGTTACATCAGGGAGTATTTATATAATAAAGATACCATGCTGTTCCTTCATGGAGTATTTACATAATAGAGTTACCATGCTGTTACATAATGGAGTATTTATATAATAGATACCATGCTGTTTCATCATTGAGTATTTGATATAATAGAGATACCATGCTATTACATCATGGAGTATTTATATAATAGAGATACCATGCTGCTACATCACGGAGTATTTATATAATAGAGATACCATGCTGTTTCATCATTGCGTATTTAATATAATAGAGATACCATACTATTACATCATGCAGTATTTATATAATAGAGATACCATGCTGCTACATCATGGAGTATTTATAAAAAAGAGATACCATGCTCTCCCATCACCGAGTATTTATATAATAGAGATACCATGTTGCTCCCATCATGGAGTACTTAAAAAAAAAGATCACATTCTGGAGCATTTGTAACCACAGATAATGGAGCTATCATATTGTACTGCATAATGTTAAGACTCTGTATTTTCAATACTCTATAAAAGCCCAGGACCTCATTACAAGTTCCTAGCAAGAGATGATAAAAATCATCAGAAAAAGATATTCCTACATTTTTTGTTCGATTCTAATATGTGTCAACAATGCAGGAGGTTTACAAAGTATCTCACTATAAAAGGTTTACATCATATCTCAGAAACCAGAATGTTTACAAAATTACAATATTTCTCACTAGGAGATTTACATAATATCTCAAAAATCAGGAGGTTTATATCTCAAAACCATGGGAGGTTTACATTATATCTCAGAAACCAGGAGGTTTACATAATATCTCTGAAACCAGGAAGTTTACATTATATCTCAGAAGCCAGGAGTTTTACGTTATATCTCAGAAACCAGGAGGTTTTCATAATATCTCAGAAACCAGGAGGTTTACATAATATCTCAGAAACCAGGAAGTTTACATAATATCTCAGAAACCAGGAGGTTTACATAATATCTCAGAAACCAGGAGGTTTACATAATATATCTCAAAAACCAGGAGGTTTACATAATATCTCAGAAACCAGGAGGTTTACATAATATGTAAGAATTGTTAAGGACAAAAACAATGGAACCGAAATTATTTGGAAATTGGTTGTAATCTTTCAAAAGAATGTCATCGACAACCAATAATTGTACCAATATCTTAAATAATTGTTTCTCTTAGTTCATTTTATTATATGTATGTACGACCCCCGAATGATATTTCAAGATCTAAGTTTATTACCTTCAATGAGCAGAGAGAGGGGCAGATGCGCTCAAAATCTTCTTTTGTTAAAACTTCTAAATTTCCGCGCGCACAAATGGGGTTTTCACTTTAACATATGTAACAGTGACACAATGTACACAAATTCGTCTACATGTACAAGTTGATATTCCGCATGTACTGTAATAACTGTACAAAATTACACGAATTATAACGTGTTAAGATAATTTATTGAAATATCCGGTCTCTTAATCCCTGAATAGTCCACACTCGACTAAAGTTCCGTCCGACTCCTAAGGGTGTATTCCCCCAAACCAATATCTATCTATCTTCCTCTATCTATCTATCGTCTACTCTCAAACACACATGAGTATAAACCATTTGAACCACTCCACTCTTTGTGATAATTCATACCTTCTCCTTTTTCCTCCCTATTGTTCCTCTGCACATGTATACACGCGCTTTCCATTCAATAACTAAAATTGTATATAAGAATTTGAAAAATAAAAAATAAATAAAAGTCCTTAAAAAACATAATATTTACTTTAAACAATCCAAACAGGATTTGCAGTTTTACAGTGAGACCTATAAAACTATGGAATAGGAAGACGACCGTAAGAATAAAATTTTGAATTTAAATAGTCCAATGAAAATGAAACACAGCAATTCTGCAGTGTATACAATAATACAATGTCCACCTACACACACCCATTTTAACACAAATATTAATTTTTCATGCTAATATTTGCATTAAAACAACATCAAACACAATACAAGATAATTTAAATGTCGTCTTCCTTTTCCAAAAATTTATTGGATTTGACGTGCATTTACTAATATGTATGAATATTAAGTTGTTATTGTCGATATATTTTTTCTTATTGATGAACGGTAATGAAATATGAAGGGTGCTCATCGTATCGTGTATTCACACTGTTTGCGAAAGAGATATATTATGAAATTCAATTCGTTTAAAGTGACTTTTGTTTTTTTATATATACATTGCCATATAGCAATTGCAAACTTTTCAGTAGAATAAGTTTCAAAATAAAAAATAGTGAGATTTTGGTTGATACAAACACTGAGCGGATTATTGAATCATGTGTATTTAACACCCTGTACTATTTTCATGTTTGTCCTGAATCGGTGTATGTTAACACTCTGTACTACTTTTATTTTTGTATTCTTTCTTGAGTCATTTATGATGTATTGTGTACATGTTGTGAATTTATTATATTTAATATACATTAAATACACATATTACATAATACACATTTACTAAATGTAATTTTAAAATGGTTTTAATTACACTTCATTAGTCATTACAAGTTCGCGAGCCGACTTTTAAGCAGCTAGAGCAAGCGGTACAGTACATATATAAGAGACTATTTAAGGCGAACCAGGACGGTTCACCGAATAAATCAGCCCGACCAGATCACGAGATTGTATCCATGTGGTTCCCTGTTTTTATGAACAGGCTGAGGATCGTCCGCTTTAATTTGGGATCGATAGTTGCGAGCTTCCGATTGATATCGATAGCTAACGAGATTGCGTCCAGTGGTAGTAGAATTAATAGATCACAAGATTGTATCCGTGTGGTTCTCTGTTTTGATAAACAGGTTGAGGATCATCCCCTTTGCTTGTTACGGAATTGTATCAAGGTTTAAATATTGATACTGAACTGTACCTGGATAGATACGTGCTAGAAACGGTTCTGGAGTATGGTTTTTACTACATATTTATGTGAACAGCAAACAACATAGAATGCTACTTTTATCAAGGATTATGAAATAAAAATATAAATAAAAACATGTTACTTAGATAACTGTTTTCTCGATTATAGATAATAAATTTGATTTAAATATTTAGTTTTAGTGAAATACACAATTTTTATCCATCCTTTCGATTAAAGTTCTTGGTGGACTGATTTCATATTGTTAGGTATAAGTGTTATGGACATTGCAAATTTGTAATGCATTCTTCGGTTGCTTGATGCTGAAGTTTAATGGACCATATTTCTAACAACAACTATTATGTGTATCTACATTAAGGTGCTGAAATTAAGGAACGTACAATTATTTACAGAAATAATATATTGTAGTGTGCGCGAGAAAATATATGTTTTTATGAAAAAATCTGTTTAAATTTAAAGGTACTGTCGACGTAATTTTAGGTAACCCTCCATTTGTAGCGGGACATGTTCAATTCACAAAAATATACAAAGAACCTTTCTCTGAAAATTGATGACAAAGATATTTTTATTTATCTGGTTGAAAATTGAGAGCTGGGGAATTTGAGATTACATGGTACTGTAAGTAAGTAAGTAAGTAAGTAATATTTAATGCACAAAAACATGAAAAGTAAAGTTAAAGTGACAGGAGATATATAAATCACAGGATTGTGGTTTACAATGTAAATATCATATGTAGTCTTTAAAACAAATTATACATTAACAAAAAGTAATCCATTGGTAATTAATGTATTTTTCATAACTTGAACGGAATGTACAGGGTGGCGAAAGGATGAGCTGGGTGGCTAGAGAAAAGACTCGATTTTTAGCGGTCCCCAAAAAGGAATAAAAAATTAGACACTAGTTATAAAACCCCAAATAGCAACTTAAATCACTGTGAATTTACTGATACATTAATTAGATCATAAATTCATGTTCCGTCCATCCGACTAAAGGGACTGTAAGCGTAAATTCAAATGACCCCCGATATTACCGAATATTTTACATTCAAAGCGGTTTCCAAAAATTCGAAAGAAAATTTCTATTAATATTTAATTAATATTTTTTTAAAACCCAAAACTACTGGCAAAAAAAGTGTTCAACAAAAGTGTTTTCGTAGATTAATGAGAATAAGTCCGAAAACCTGGATTAGTCAAAGGTTTTAAGGGTAAGGCTGTTACTCGGACTATCTTTGCATGCAGAGTCACTTGGAATTACGTAAACAGTTTATTTAAACACTAAATATTGTACAAGTCAACCGATATTTGGTAGATCTTGCTCCAGATTAAAATATGTATACAAATATCCCGGACACAATTGACCCCCCCCAGCGTATCCTGGTTTTCAAGTACCCCAGCGGGGATAGGGTTAAACATTTAGATGTCGTTTCAATGGCTGATTATTTCTCACTAATTTAAAATGAAACAAGAATTAAGTGAACAATATTATAAAATATGTTTCTTAGACTCATTTTTGTTATTTGTCTAAAAAACAGAAAAGATTTTGTGAAAAGACAATTTTGGATTTCACATGTTAAAATTGTATCCAATATTTTAGTAAAGATAAATTGAAATAAGAATGCGTCCTTAACTGACTTCAAAAGGCCCGCATTTTATTTTTTTTCGCATTTTTGCAGTCTCATCAAAACTATTTTTACCATTTATTTCTTCAGAAGCATCGGAAAATAGAAACTCAATCAAATCGTATTGAAATTCCATTGTGAAAACCCTTTTAAAAGAAATAATGTGTTTTTAAGATTATTTCTTGAAAATGAACTTTTATTTTGCATTTACCTCACGAGAAGGACATGATTCTTTTGGTGCACTGTACCGTTTTGTCGTATATTGTCTGTATCCACACGTAGTAAATTCCCTACTCCCATAAATCTGTTTAGACTCGTATCAATCCAGGTACAAATCAATCCCTTCGTTAATCCACGAGGCATAGAACTATTCAGTTCTGTAATACGATACCAACCCCGGCATATATGTCCGTATCCTCAGGTATCTATGTTTTAAGATATTTATTACACACTGACTAACCAGACTGCGCATATGCTCTACCTGGATAGGCTAAGCTGACTAAAATGTTTCTGCACGCCATGCTAATTTTATGAAAGGTTTATTGACTGCCATCTATCGGCCACTTATTGTATATAAAATCCACTTAGTGTTTACGTTTTACAACTTTTAAAGAAATACTCCAATTTTTAACATGAAAAATAACATTTATGAATTCAGTATATTTTTAAAGATTTTGTATTTCGTATCCAATGGATCCTTAAATATCCCTGAATACAGATGTCTGCTGATTGGTCGTGTACAGTACTTATACACAGTTGTTGACAGATAACAGCAACACGCTAGACAAATCCGGATAATAGGCCGGTTAGGATTTTGAAAGGGGTGTTTATTATCCCCAGACGATTCTTTCCCGATGGCCGAACAATACACACACAACAGAGTAACCCCGTCACAGAAATTCGATAACAAAATCTTTATTTCCTAAAAAATAACATAAATTATAGGTCATGTTTAATTGTACAATGTTATAATGAATGTTAATAGTAGAAAAAATCTTACGAATTATTTAAGTATAGAAGGGGTGACTTATTTGTTGATCAGTATTGATATACGTTTTTTTTAACTTCTGAAAAATTACAGTTGAATATTTAACGAAATTCACTTATGCTTCTTATGAAAATATTTTGCTTAACTTTAATGATTTCACAACGACAAAATATTTTAAGCTCCGTCGGAGGAGGACAATGGAATTTGCGGGCTGAAAATTTGGTTTGGCTGTCTCCGACAGGAGATTCCAGTAGAAGACGACATTTTATAGAGGTTTTAAGATTAATGGTTAACAACAGTAGTGCCTGCTGTGGAAAATAAGGCATAGCTATAGGTTTAAATTGATCTCGGTTACTCTCTTATCTCTGCTGTATTTATATTTGTATCTACTAAAAGTCAGAGTCCAGTACTTTTAATGAATCAAAGTTTTCTGTGATTCATTCTGTAATTGTAAACGATCAATGATGTAATGTAAGGTTTGAATTTAAACAATTCTGTCTGAATACAAAAACTTTAAAATTCTTTTTGAAAATTTAGTTTAAAAGTTTTGAGTGGTGCAGAGTTTAAAGTGCTGCTACTTTAGATTAGAAAATGTAAATTATTCATTAAACTTATCCTTCCCCTTCATTCTTCATAATTATATGTTAACATACTTTATCCTTCCCCTTCATTCTTCATAATTATATGTTAACATACTTTATCCTTCCCCTTCATTCTACATAATTATATGTTAACATACTTTATCCTTCCCCTTCATTCTTCATAATTATATGTTAACATACTTTATCCTTCCCCTTCATTCTTCATAATTATTTGTTAACATATTTCATCCTTTCCTTTTATTCTTCATAATTATATGTTAACATACTTTGGCTGCCTTTTGACCAGCAAAACCGACACATGATTCCACCACTAAGGGACGCTATAAAAAAATGGGCCAATTTACCTCCAGCTTTGCAAAGTTTTCTTTAAGAAAATTGCGCATTTTTATCTCTAAAGACGATGAAAAAGACTACTTCTTAGGAAAATGAAAATTGCACTCGACCAATTTAGACTACAATACATTCGTTGCTGCCTCTAGATGTTTGTAGGCAAAATTGGTCTTGGGAACCCTTGCATGAAGAGCATTTTTATTTCTGGCACGAGGCACCATTTTCTACCTAGCAAATGGTTATATAGACTATATGTAAGATAATAATTTCTACTTTAATTTAGTATAAACCGTAAATTCTAATTATTTAGATTAATTATTATCAATTATCTAATTATCTAATTAATCAATTAATTAATTATGTAATCCTGGACTCTGTTGCACTTATAGCAATCTCAGTAGATATAAATAAAGGTTCTGTATATTTGGGACAAAGGGAATATACATATATATAGTGTGTAGTGCAGTCTCATTTATATTATAATTTGTAGTATATGACCTCCCTATAGGGGAGTCTAAAAGCGACCAAATTCAAGATTCCCTTTTAAAAAAGATTGCACTTGAAGAAAGTGTTTTTATACTCAAATGGGAAAAAAAGTCTTTCAAACGTGCTGTAGAAATCCGCAAGTTATCTTCTGAAGAAAGATTTCTGCATTTTTACTGCTGAAATTAAATGGGGTAATAATATTATTGTTTAATAATTGACAGACTTGTTGACAATTTTCCATGATATTTTTTTTGAATTCCCACCTTTTGTAATTTTAGGTTTAACCTTTCCATTTTCTGTGTAAAAACAAATAAACGAAAACCAATATTAGATGTTAATCCCTTAAGTAAATTCTAATCTGTTAGAGTTAAATTTTACTGTATTCCTATCCCTATGATTTACCACAGTCTATCTACAATACTGATATCTTGCATCTTAATTTTAAGAACACTTTTTTATATGTTGAGAGGACAAAACAAAGTAGGGCTTAGTGAAGTAAGGAATGAGTGACTCAACTCTTGCAACTTTAAGCTCGTACACAATTATTCTTGTCATTGTATTTACTTCCATGGGTATTTTTCCTGTTTCCCACATCTCATCAGCTCTCTTTCTGTTTTCTGCTGTCTCAAAACTGTCTGTATACGTAGTTTTTAACTTCTTTATATTACGGGATAGCTGGCGATCTAGTATACTGCCTCAATCTTCTTTTCCTTCTTTAGCTTCTGAGGCATAAAGAACAGGCATGTTTCCTTCAACCCTGCATCATACAGTCCCATGAGCATTTCAACCTTGAATTCATACCAGGCTCCTCTTGCTTGGAGCATATGCTTGTATCCATAACCTTTTGTTGTCGGTATAATATTCATTGGTATCTTCACCACTTTCTTGTTTCCTGTCTAAGTATTCCTGTTTCTTACCTTCCTCATATTTTTCTTGTGAGAACTTTTTCAACATTTCTGTAAAAAATCTCCTGTTCCATAGTTCTTAAATGCTAACCCTAGGATGAAACAGCACTATCTCTTTTCTAGCTGATCCTGTGATGCAGGACCACAGCATCCTTTTCACGTCTTCATCTGGGATTGTTTCCCTTTTGTAGTTTACAGTCGGACTTATTCTTATTAATCTACAGAAACGCGTTTAGTTATTGAACACTTTGTTTGCAAGCTGTTTTGTATTAAAAATATTAATTAACTTTCAGAATTGCAGTGGCAGAAAATAAATGTTTCTTTAGAATTTTTGAAAACTGCTTTTAACGTAAAATATTCGGTCATTTGAAGGAACACCGGGAACGCATCAACTGTGTTATTCTCTATGGATATATACATAAACTATCCCAGCGCGGCGTTGCCCGTGGAATTAAGAAAATCGACATTTGAACAAATTTGATTTTTAAAAAATATTTTTTAATTTTTTTAGTCTGTTATCCACAAGGTACCCAAGGGTTCTCTAAACAATTTTGAGCGCAGAAACCACAGATTTAAGGTTCAACATTTGTACCCTCAGTATACTCAAGGATAGAATATTAATTTTCATCAAAATAAAAAGATTGAACAATTATTTTTGTATGTGTGATAGCAAATCGTGATATAAGGTCATCGTTTATTGATCAGAAAAGAAAAAAAGACATGTACCCTTTCTGTGTCGAGGTTTTTATTTGATGTTTAAAAATATGAATTAAAAATATAATATGTTTTTTACATTAATAACAGATTATTTTTTCAATTTTATTGCTGAACAATGTGTTGTGATGAGACACCCTTTGGCATTTTGTGGAAACGTTGGTGAATTTTTCCAGAATTTAAATAATGTAAAGAAATGTAATAAATATATTTCTACTTCTATATATATTCAAAGAATCATATATTCCAAAAGGAATGCTTTTTTATCGATTCTTCTTTCACATCTTAATTATGCATTGTATCTCATTGTTTTTTGTTTTGTTTTCTTCAATATAAATAAGTTCCCCCACGCTAGATCTCTTATTAAAGACACCCACAAACAAAAACCAAATGATTAAATTAAAATTAATACAGCATTTCGATTATTCTGGTACTTAGAAATATTTTTGATAAAGTGTAGTTAGTTAATTTCAACTCCAAATATTGAAATTAATTGTGTACATTATCTCCAATGAACATCTGGTGGTCTCCAATGAAAATCTGGGGTTCTCCAATGAGATGTCCATGGAGGTCTTCAATAAAAGGGATGGAATATTCACTTAAATACTTTGTATTACAATTTGACATAGTAATAAAACCTGCTAGCATTTAGTTATACATACACCATTATTTGTTTGTTTACGTTATAAAACAACATATTATTTTTATTGTAAACAAATTCTTAGCTGAATGTTTGTTTATTCAAATAAATAAACACGGATATTATGTATTGTACAGGGATGAGTACTCTCAACGGTAATCGATTACAAATATTTTAGCGGATTACATTATTTAGATCATAAACTAAGGATCATACTTGGTAGGAACATACACATATTTACATTGAAAACATTACTGCATGGCACGACTGTGTGATCATATAGTTTTGATTTTACACGTACACAAGTATATGAAAAAAAAAATTATCCTATTATATTAAAAATTCAAGAAATTTTTGATATTTTTATAGAACTTCGATAATATGATTAGTTATGGTTAAAAACATATAAGATCTCAATTTTACGTGTATTTACTTTAGTTTGTGGAAGATGTAATATTTTAAATTTTTTTGTTTCTATGTTCTTTGTTTGAGGTGTTTTGAGGAATAAAAAACACTCCGCAGAAAACGACCCCTTGCGCCGAAATTGTTAATCTTATGGTACCCAGGGAGCCAGGTGTAACACGTTTTTTCTACAACCCACTAACTGTTACGGTTATTGATAAAAGGTATTAACTAATTCAAAAAAAATTTACTTTAAAAAAGTGTCTAACGTTAATATTGACTTTTTATATTTATGATTGGAGGAATTTAAGCATATAAGCATACAATATATAGAGGTTCTACGTACGTACTCTGTGAAAATCTGCTTTAGCAAATACTTATTTTGAAATATTCTCACGCCTTACATACACAGAGGATGTTTGGAGAGTGTGTGAATGTCAGTGTGTGAAGCATTGTGTGAATAGGAATAAAATTAGCATTTTAAAATCCAACATGGAACCACTGAAACTATTCACTCTATGGTTATAAACCAAAACATAAATTTACATACACCCTATCGATGTATCTACTTCAATTGAAGATTCAATATTTAAAAAAACAATTAAAGATTAAGTTAATTCTTTCAGATCATCAGATGTGCTTTTAAATTTATCAGTTTTGTTTGAACTAGGAATAGAAAATCCGCCAGTTGAAAATGCGAAACATCGCAAACTTAGTTTAGAAAGAAAATGGACTCTGATAGAGGTGCCAACTTTACCGTTCTTCCTGGAATGCATGTTGCTTCATTTCAGTGTAATCTGGTGAATGGTTTGACAACTGCAGCAAGAGTTTGGTCCAGTGATGAAATCAACACCTCTTTTTCTCTGATATTCTTCTTTCCGATGACCAGTGGTGTTGATCCTTCTGAGATTCTGGCATTAAATGTACACATTTTTTTATTTATAACTAATCATTTCTGATATTATTAATATTTTTAATTAAGATTACGATTTTTGATTTGCTTTTGCCAATTTCAAAACTTTTTAGGAACACATAAAAGATTTTCACAAGAACGACTGTTCGGTCTTTGCGTGTACAAGCGAAGGAGTACTCCCAATTATGAACTGGGTCAAAGATGAAGTTGGCGCTGGAGGGTTTGGAGGACAGGTCATTTTTAAACAAGTTTTTAAACGGTCTTTTAAAGTTTTTACAAACGAATTCACAGGAGTTTGGCATCATTTTTTACCTTAACTTCAATCAAATATATTTTCTTATTGAACTTATTTACTAATTAAGTTTACACGAATGAACCTCAGAATATTAATGAGTACGATACTTGCACTTCTGAATTCTCAAATTATCTGAATCAATATTTCAGCTGCTGTTTGATATATTGAGTGATCCTGATCTTAGCATTGCAAACCAGTTCAGTGTAAAACGACCCTCTGGATTACCTTGCAGAGCTGCCTATATTCTAGACAGGGAGAAGAGAGTGAGACACAGTGTTATTCACTCTAGGTAAGTAGATTTGAAAATGGAAAGCTGAGACAATTTATAGCTATACACTGCATCTGGCCTCAAACTCCAATATTTTCTATATCTTTTCAACCTTACTAATGGAATACTGTGAAATGTATACCTTTGCAATATAAAACTTCGGCTTTTTAATTTAGCTAAATTTCAAGATGGAATTATCAAAGGTATGCGACATCATGTTACAAAAATATGAGGATTGGAGAGTGAGGCGATGATATTGATGATATTTTAAGTTACATTTTAAACATGATCCGTAAAAACTATCTGGCCGGGCTTGTCGATACAATTGTATATTTTAATCAAGGTTCAGTGATGATTGGTCATAAACCATTAAAATTTAAGCCTCTATACCTTTTTTAGATTTAATACAACTTTTTCGAAAAGGCTTTTTTTAAAGATTTAAAGTTAAAAATAAAGCATAACCTGTTGCGCTCAAAATAGAACAAATCTTCTCTCACGATGAAAGCAAAATTTACCAGAGCTTGTAAATTCTTATGGGCGGGACTAATTAAAACCGTTGAGCCAAAAATCAAGTCTTTCCATTTAAAAGTTGCAAGCGCTGTTGTTGGTAAAAGAATAGAGATTTAAAAATTAAAAATGTATGCAAAGCATTCTATCTTACTATATAGGTCAAAGATACTTGTAAAAATAATTAACTGGAATAAACCTCTTCTTCTAGATATATTGGGCGAAGTATCAAGCAGCTCCTGCGAACTGTAGAAGCTCTGAAAACTGTTGAGGATAAGGGAGCAGAAGGTCAGGTTGTGGTTCCAGCAAACTGGGTGATGGGGAAAGAAATGGTTTTTAACACTGTGGAGGGAAGGAAGGAATATTTCTCTAATCTGGTTTCTCTTATATAAATATAAATATCACAGTTTCATAGTTGTGTTTAGTTACAAAGTTTTTTTGTATTTCCTTTAAATAAACAAATTTTAACTTTTACCAGATTTTGTTCTTTCGAATTAACTTCGAGAAAAATATCAGAAGTATATCGCATTGTTTTTATATAAATTCACATTTTAGAAAAACATCGAGGTAAAAAAAATAAATGTGTAGATTTTTTGTTTGTTTTATATTTCATTGCATATCTTATGAGTTAAAATTTAATGTTTGCTTAATCTGGTGAAGGAGATGTGACATTACTACAGTTTTGATTTTGTGCACAAGGAACCGATTACAATTTTATTATTTTGAATAACTCAACAAGAGAATTATATGACTAAAAACATAAAAGATTTCAAAATTACTTGCAATTACTTTAGTTTGGCGTGGAGTGTTTATCTTGTATAAAGATCATATAATACAACTAGACATAAGCAAGGATGTTCTAGCTGTATCAGATCACACATTTAGTCAAATATGATGTTAAAATCTTAATATGTACAATCTGTACAGCAAACCCGAGTTTCGTTTTTCATTTTGTAGATTTTGATTTAAGAGATTCGACAAAAATGGAGAATATGAAGAAACTAAATAAAATAATATTTTATAACAAAAATATTGATATTCACAAAATTGCCTAACCCCATTTGTAAAACTCAGGTTTCAAAACTGGATTTCATAACGATACCCTGTCTTAAGTTTTGGGCTCTGACAGTGGAATTATTCTCTGATATTAATGGAAACATGATTTATTCTCTTCTATTTTCTATTCTAACCTACGGAAATTATCTTATCAATCAGTTTGGCATAGAACTTTCAGAATATCTCATCCCCCCCCCCTCATTCACTATATATACCTCCAAAAATAGAAAATATATGTATGATAAACATATATTAGGATTATGTATCACGTATATTCTTATTCATTATCTACAACCTGAAATATAGTGCAACGGAAATATTTATTACTTGTATGTACGTAATACGTATTAAGTAACTTTCGCTGAGACAAATTAATAAGAGATTGGACAAATAGGATAAACATAAAATATATATTCATATTTTTGGTTTAGTAAAGTATAGTTTCTTAATATCAGTTTTTAATGTTGTTGCAAGAACAAATTTATTCTGGAAATACAAGCCAACAGTTTATACATAAAATATGTCAGTATTAATCATGATTTCTTTTACTAAAACAGCAGATCTAATTTTAGATAATTATTTTATAACGCGTTTTTAGAGACAGGAATTATATTTAAAATTACTTGTTGTCACAGTTAAAAATGCATTTTTTAACATTTTTACAATTTTAAAAAACGTGAAGTGACTAGAGTTTGTCTTTTTAAAGTTTATAAAAACTATATACTACACGACAATATTTGTGACAATTTGTAGTCCATTATTTAAACTTGTATGGATTTTATTTTGTTTTTCCATATCAAAGCTCTAAATTCCTAGATACATTAGAATAGATTATTTATGCAGATTATAAAGCTAAACAATTGCACATCATTAACTCGTCATACAAAAAGGTCAATGAATACGTTACTTCTCGGGGTCAATCTGTAGAACAAATTTTAAATGATCTTGTCATTTTGAATTGTGTGTATTACTGAGCCCGAAATTTAAAAGAGTATCGTTGAACGGAACTCCTTCGGGTTTACTTTTTGGGATCTTAACATTTTTGTAGATTTTGATTTAAGAGATTCGGAAAATGGAGAATATGAAGAAACTGTCTTAAGTGTAGGACTCAGAGCTCAATTCATAGTTTCAATTTCAGCTTAAACACTCCGGTATGGTGAAGACGACATTTATCTTGGTCTAAATCTTAAAGCTGTTACTAAAATCAATCTACCCCCCCCTCTGTAAAACAGTCCCCCGTACTAAAATGACCTCCTGGAGATGACCTGCGTGAAAGCTGTGTACTGTGTAGTAAGGCACACTACCTCGAACCCGGAAGTGGCCTATGTCAAGTGACATTCCTGCTCGACTGGAGGCGGGGGGGGGGCTTGTGGAATGTAAAGGGGGGGGGGGGGGGATAAAAGAGAACATGAACAATGTTTGAGGGGATATTGTAGAAAGTTTAAACAGTTCATCTATAACAGTGCTATACATATACAGATAATATAAACATTAGTTTTCTTCTAAATATCAGCTTCAGTTCGGATTCATGTTTTCATCTTTGTCATGTCAAGTTCTTTTATTTATAGGTCATGTTAGAATAACACACAGATTTTTTTGGATTGCACAAATCGTGTTTAAATAACCTTATGCCAAAAAGCTTAGTTTACAAAAATGTTTTTTTTTCATTGTTATCTGATACACTAGAAAATAGTTTTTATGTTAGTCAGTTGTCTTCCAAAAGAGAAAAAATAGACATGGAACCCCATTTGGAAAGTTTTAAATTAAGAAAAATGCCAAACTTATCGACAATATTATTCGGAAGATTTAAAAAACAAGGAAAATAGAAAATTCGGGATTCTTTAATGGGACTACAGGAATAGATTCCAGTGACCCTTCTTTAGTAGAATTTTGTAGAATGGCGTGTCAGATTCCAAACAGTACCCTTAAAACCGTATCCTTATTGTACATGGAAGGTCACTTTAAATGCAATGCAAAACAATTTCTATAAATTGCTACAATTTGGCATTTATTGTTCTTAACATTGATTTTGGAATGTTTCAAACATCAACAATTTGTTTTGCCGTTTTTTATAGAGAATTCACAAACATATCTAAAATGTGTGTATAATTTGACAAGTTTTATTCCATAATGGATTTAAGGAAACACAAGCAAAAGCAAACAACAAGTTAAAAACAAACGAAAAACAATTTTTTATTGAAAATACACAACTTTAACGTTTCACAAACAGTAAACGGTTTTAAAGAAAATGCTTGTTTTAGATGCTGAATATAAAATGGGTGGATTTCTACAGTGTGTCTCACAAGGAGATCTTACAGCAACAAAACAGTTTCTAGATAATGGACAAGTTAGTTTATAATTTTAATTGACCCTATTTTATTATAGTGGCATGTCCATTTCAGATTGGTACATCTAAACATTAAGTCTTTGCCACAATCTCAAATATTCGAATCCATATATATTTGAAACCGGATTGTGTAATCCTTTTCAGATTTCAAACCTAGATTATTTAATCTAACAGAATTAATAATTTGAAATATCAAGGTCTCCAATATTGGGTTCCAAAGATAATGAGATTTAAAAACCAGAGTTTGTAGCAAACACTTAATTCCATTTGACTCCAGGGTTAAAAAGAACTAAAAGCTATAATTGAAAACAATATAAGATTTAATCTAACGTGAAAAGAATTAAGTGTTTGCCACAAACTTAGATTTTCAATCTTTATATCTTTGCAACCCAATGTTATAGACCTAAAATATTTCAAACTACGAGTTTTTTTCTATCAAAATATCTAAGTTTGAAATATCAAAGGTTTAAACTATCAAATTCTAAAGATATAGGAAATAGAAAATTTAAGTTTGTTGCATAGACTAACTTGGCGTGGTCTCTACCCGTAGACTACTGCAGGATATTGACAAGACTGATGATTACGGGAATACAGCTCTACTCCTGGCAGCAGAGAAAGGATTTACTCCGATAGTTCAAATACTACTAGGAAAGTTAATTCATCAAAAACCACCAATTAACAATGTGGAATCTAGTTGAAGAAAAAGAAAACATAAAATTGTGTTTTCTTTACACATATTTTTTTAAGAAAATATGCACAATAATAACCAGAAAACAATGGAATAGTAAGACGACATATAGCAATACTTAAGTATATTTGATGTGGTTGCAAAGCAAAAAATTTCAATAGATACTTAATAAATCACTAATTTAGTGAAATTGGTCTGTTTACACTGCACAATCGCTGTGGCTCATGGTCATTGGACTGTTTAACGTTAAAACTTCATTCTAAAAGTCGTCTTCCAATCTCAAAGTTTTCTGGTTATCACTGTATGTAATCTAACCAAGGATATTTTAAAATATTTAATTACATAAAACCAGTGTTCACCAGAATGAAAGTAGTTTTTGTTTGACATTTTAGTAGAAATAAGCCAAAGTTAATTACCGCAGTTTTGTTATTTACGTTGTAAAAACATTTACAAAGACTGAAAACAGGAATACTTTCACTTCGCTTTGTACTGAAGTAGTGTTTAAGAGTTCTTGAATGTACAGATTCATATATCATTCAACATACAAACATAATTGTATTTTTCTTTTTTCTTTTGAAAATTCTGAAAACCTAAGATTATGGAGCGAACCCCGATACAGCCAGCACTTCTATTGGTGAGCATATACAATAAACATACTTATAACAATGATAAAAACATTTTTTAAAATAATGCCCGAAAAGCTGCTCAGGGAATGTGAGCGTAATTTCAAGTGACTCCCCATGCAAAAATGGCAATTGTCGATTTACAACGGTACCCTTGAAACCTTAATATGATCAAAAATGTGAAAAATACCGACTAAAAAGTGTCTGTAGTTCTGAGAATTTCTCCATTGCTTCTTATAAGCAACACATGTGCAAGTCACCTTTGCAGAGAAATGTTTGATACATGAGAATTATACCTGTCATTATGTCCCTGATTTTGTTTATGGCGACATTTTCTTATTTTGATAATTTGTTCAAGGAAATATAAAGATTTTGTTTAGGTTGGACTGCCCTTCACTATGCGGCTTATGAAGGACATGCAGAGGTAAAAAAATTAAATAAAAACGAATTTTGAGAGAATGAAAGATTTCATTCAAATGAAATATTCTCGTTTCTATAAATTGCTTTTTATATAAAAATATATGTTTTTTTACAGAAATAGTTTTATATCAAAAACATTTTGTATTTTCTGTTTGCTCCAAGCTTGGCAATGCTATTTGGAATCTTAAAATCTTTAATTTGGCCCAAAATTTATCATGCCCGTTTATAGCGAAACACCATTATTGGTTAAGCACTAGAAAGCCAAGAGCTTCTTGAAAAAAAATCTATAGTTGTAATTTTGATCGGTTATAGGTTGTGGATTTACTTCTGAAAAATGGAGCAACTCCAGACCTGGTGGACAAATCAGGTACCACTTAAACACCAGACCTGGTGGACAAATCAGGTACTACTTAAACACCAGACCTGGTGGACAAATCAGGTACTACTTAAACACCAGACCTGGTGGACAAATCAGGTACTACTTAAATACCAGACCTAGTGGACAAATAAGGTACCACTTAACACCAGACCTAGTGGACAAATCAGGTACTACTTAAACACCAGACCTGGTGGACAAATCAGGTACTACTTAAACACCAGACCGGCCAGTGGACAAATCTGGTACTTCTTAATCACAAGACCTAGTGAACAAATCAGGTACTACTCGCATATGCAAATACAATGAACAGTGTATCGTAATTGTATCTATGTGCAGGAGATACAGCTCAATCCTGGGCAGAAGAATGGGAAAATACAGAATGTGTAAATTTTATCAGGTCTTGCGTCTTTTCTTGAAAATACAAATATTTTATTGATTCATAATTTTTCCCTTTTCTGATAAAGTTTTGTTTTAAAGTTTAAATCTTTAGGAGAGCTATAGAGAATAGAGAAATATTAAAGATGAAGTGTGTGAATCTAAATACAGATAATAAAGAATTGGATTTAAAGAACCAACAAAAAATAATTAGATATCAAGAAACTACATACATTGAGCATCAAGAGTCAGAACAACATGGTGATACATTTACTTGCAAAGACAAAGAATCAGCTAAAAGCAAAGACCTAGTAAGAGATAACATTGAAAATCAAGAGATTGTCAATAACATAAATCTCACAGAACAAGAAGACTTTAATTCTAAATCAGCAGCTGATCTAGATAGTCCCGACTCTAAACTTAACGAAAAAGAAAATGAGAACAACGAAGAAACCCCAAAAACCAATGAAACCCAAAAAAATAAAGATGAGGAAATTGAAAATTCTCTTTTAAGACATTTTGAAAATCAAACAGAGTATGAAGGCAATACGTTGGACAAAGAAACAGACTTTGATAATGATAAAGCTTTAGAGAAAAACTATGAATCTTTTAATTACATTGGTAATGCAAATGCTGAAAAAAATGATCAAGAGAGTGTTGATGATATTGCAAAAAAGAACAGCCCTTCACATTTTGTTGATTTTATTGATCAAGAAATAACTGATTACAAGGATGGTTCCCATTTTGATGATAAAGATCATCTATTTCCCTCCCCTCCTCCTCCTCTAACTATTTCAACAACTGTATCTCCTACTACACCTCCTTCCCCACCTCTACAAAATTCTCCACTTCCACCTCAACTGTCTCCACCATCACCTCAATTCCAATCTACTCCACCTCCATCTCCCTCACCTCCTCCTTCTCCTCCCCCCAGCCAACATTATCTACCTCCTACCCCTTCACCACTTTCACCTCCTATACCTCCACCTCCATCTCAAACCCAACCTTCTCTACCTCCATCACCTTCCCAACCTCCACTGGCCCCCCTACCTCTTCCTCCACCACCACCTCCTCCTCCACCACCACCTCCTCGTCCAGACTGTTCAACGACCAGACCAAAACACCCCCTTCATACTGGCGCTGAACCAGACCTCCATAAAGACCTCTTAGATGAGCTGAAAAACTTCACAAAGGGTGGAGGAAGAAAGAACAAGGTTAGGTCGGATGGAGTCCAAATTACAATCACTCTCCCTAAACCTATTGTAAAGGATAAAATCTCTAACACACAGGTAGCAAGCATCTTGTCAGAAAATGTCCAGTCAATCGTAGATAAGCCAGATAAGGTCCCTAATAGTGTCAGCACGATCATTGATAAACCAGAGGACTTCCCTAAAAGGATCAGCTTAGTTATTGATACTCCAGAAAATGCACCTGAAAAGGCTCAAGTTTTGCTGAATCAAATGAATAGCCAACCCCAAATTAATTCAGAAACTTTAAACTTGGAAGAATCAAAATCAAAACCACAGTTATCAGAGAATTCAAGTAGTAGTATTGCCTTGAAGGATAGGTCTGTAGAATCTGATGCCAAACTTCAGGGCACCTGTAGCTCCTTGAAGGTAACCAAATACATTGACTCAGCTAGTTCGGAGTTGGAAAGAAGAAGAAACCTTAGAAAACAAGGTACGTGCACATGTTAACTAACATATCATTCACATCAATCTCAATTTTATTTTTTTTCTAATCTTTACAATCTTTATAATAATTTATATTTTACAATTCATTTTCGTAACTTCATAATTTGTTTCTAATCTTTTGCAATTGTATTTTTAAATGATTTTTTAAGATATTACATAAATCAAATTTTGTAAAACAAAATAATTTTGCATCAGAGCTGGAAGATGATTCTGATGATGATTTTGTGGAAACTTACAGAAGAAGCAAACAGCGCACACCGGTATTACTTTTTTTCTATAATTCTTCAAAATTAAGTAACAACAAACCATACCTCTTCTTTTTCAGAATAATTTCAGCATTGTGGATAGAATCAGAAATGATTTAAGGTCTAAATCTAAATCTCCAGATGTTCCTCCTGGTTTGGAGCCAGTATCAATCTTACCAGAGGAATTAAAGACATTTTCAGAATTCTCTCAATTTCTCTCTGTCCCTAGCAAATCTTCGGAACTACAAAATGTTCAAGACCTGACTCCAGAAAAATCAAATCACCACCAGAAGTCTCCGAAACACCAATCAAGCCAAAACAGAAGTTCGATAACATTATACAACCAATCCAAATCTGTTAAATCTCCTGAAAACTCCAAATACACAAACAGTACTCATAGAACCTTATCTCCTGAACTAGAGACTTCATTAAAAAGTAATATTAAAAGTGATAATGATACTGCCTTGGGGAATTCTAGATCCACAAAACCGGATAAAGATGTGGCTGGTCAATCTTCATCATCATACCATCAAAGCAATGATTGCAAAACAAAGCTCATCAAAGGAAAAGTGTCGCTAAATCTAAATTTTTCATAAAACCAGACTTCCATTTCAGTTCAGTCTAAAGGAATTGAGTCTTGGCCACAGACTCTGATTTTCAGAACACTATTGTTGAGTTCAAGGAGGGGTATATTTTTCCCAAACTATGGTCCCGGACAATTTAAGGTCTCAAGTTGGCAATAGAATGTTGGCAATGGGTGGCAATCAAAAGCAATAGTTGGAAATAGTTTCTATATTTGGCGATAGGTGACAATAGTTGGTAATAGTAGGCAATAGGTGACAATAGTTGGCAATAGTAGGCAATAGGTTGGCAATATTCCAGAGGTCTTCTCAAATTCGCCACAAATCCATAGAAGATAATACACGCAGTAGGTATATTTCAATCCTATAAATAAGTATGGTTAACAACAACAACAATTGATTGATACATAAATGTTAACAGTGTTTTTATCATATTATAAAACATCCTTACTAGTTGAGGATTGTGGGGCGAATTTGAGGCGTCTGGTTATCAAAAATAAAATAACATTTAAACTTCTGAAATAAAATGACAATTGGTTACAAAGATATGTAAGTCACTAACTGAATTTGAAGCGAAAGTACAGCATGTGAAGATATTTACACTTTTGTCAGTGGGTAGGGGGGGGGGGGGAAAATGTTTGGTTTGGCTGTCGTAGAATTCTTGGTCAAAGGCGACTTTACAATGTAGTAAGCTAATTGTTTAAGGTTAACAACTATATCTTTGCGACTCAATGTGGTAGACTTTGGATACTTCAAACTAGGATTATTTGAATTTGTAGAATATATAGTTTGAAATATAAAAGGTCTACTACATTGGGTAGCGAAGATATAAAGATTAGAAATCCAGATCTTGTGGAAAAAACTCATTTCCTTTGATTTCATTGCACAATTACAACCTTAATTTGATTTTGACAAAAACAACAAAGTTGAAGGGATGGAAGATAAGAATGAATTTGACGGAAATATGAAAGAAAAAGAGAAATTATCCACAGCTTCAAGATCTGGCAGTAGATCATCTAACCTTGATCAGGGTCGGAAAGGTCGACCTATGAAGGAGCTGGAACGTATTCATGTACGGGAGCGAATAGAACGAGAAAAATCCCTGATCAGGGATATTTCACAGGTTAATAGTATAATTTTTTTAAACTATAGCACACCTTATCACTGATTGAAAATATATGGTGAATTCTAAAATAGCATTTTGCCATTTTAAGTAATCGCCGTGATATAAGTTAGATTACTTTTGAAATATAGCATGGAGCTTTAAACTTTGAACGGTTCCTTGATTTTCTCAAAAATGAACCAAGACAAGTGCACACAAGTTCTTCCCTTTTTAGATTATATTTTGTTCAAGGCCAGAAATACTTGAACTTTTCAAACATTGATGTCCTAAAACTTTAAAGCACTGTGAACAAAATGATAGTGTTCTATATTTACGTTTATAGATTTTCTTTATTTTTTGTTATTTTTCTTTCTAGAGCCGAGATGTTCCTGCTCCTCTTGCGCTGATGAAACAACTTGTTCGAATGTCTTCAGGGATATTTTATAATTTAATTCGAATATTGAAGAAACATTACCAAACTTTAACTATGCTCTATCAATCTTATTTTTAACTTATCCAATTCTAACTTCTTGTATTTTAATAAAAAGTAAATGATTTATAAAAAATTTCTCCACAATACAACATTCTCAGTTCAACTACCATACATTGCATTTAAAGAGTCATGCTTTGAATCACGTGATTTATCATCAACAACAATTGTAAATGTAAAATGACAGGAAATGTATCTGAGGAACTAAGAGCTAGTTGCTCAAATATCTTGACCAGGTACATTTAGTTACAAATTACGCATTCTTTTGGTTCTGTCTCAAAAGGAGAAAATTAAGAAGTTTAAAGTAATTACAAAATCTGGTTTTCTACTATACATATCCTTTGCAGCCCAATGTCGTAGACCTTATATAATAATAATTTGTGTTAACACTAAATTAGTGTGAAATGATATAGCGATTACAAAATTTGAGTTTGTGGCAAAGACTCAATTCTTTGCCAATTCCCTGCAACAAAATATTTTGATTTTTCAAAGAGAGTTCCGGGCGAAGGAGAAGACTATTTTTGTTTAAAGGAATTGAGTTTTTGCCACAAAATCAAATTTCGTATCCCTATATCTTTGTAACCTTATGGCATAAACCTTTGATATTTCAAACTTAGAATATTTGTTCTTATAGAATTCATTGTTTGAAATATGTAAGGTCTATCACATCGGATTGCAGATATATAGGGATTAAAACATTAGACTTTGGAGCAGAAACTCAGTTCCTTTCTTGAAATATTTTTAGAGGAGAATTTTTGACGAAAGAGAACAATGAGAAGGAATTTTTACTAAAGAGACTAGATCAACTAATGTCAGGTGTAGTTTAGATTTTACTGAAGAGACTAGATCAACTAATGTCAGGTGTAGTTTAGATTTTACTGAAGAGACTGGATCAACTAATGTCGGGTGTAGTTTAGATTTTATGTTTATGCGGATTTTCCAATCTCATAGATTATGGATATGACAAAGAAACGAAATATGCGGAATGGGTAAAATTTTTATTGACAAAATATGTGTTATATAATCCTGCGTACTTATGACCATATATAATTATGATTAGAGGAAAAACAACAGCTGACAGCTGACCTTCATGCTAGAAGAAAACAGCTGAAGGAGACAAGGTATGCTTGTTTTAACAATGCTGAAAGGGTTTGTGACCCTCCAATTCCATGCAAAGATAACAATGCCCGATTTACAACCTTAGAAACCTTGATCTATTTAAAATTGTGAAAGATAACGCTCTAATTCTGTCTCGAAAGGAATTAACTTTGTGTCACAAACTCTGATTTTCATATCCCTATATCTTTGCAATAAAATGTCGAAGACCTTAGATATATCAAACTATGAATTATTTTAGATCAAATAATGAGAGTTTGAACTATTTCTCCATTTGTTTCATTAAAGAAAGAGATGTTACGCTGTAGCAACAATATGCTGCTTCGTCACACTATTAAAAGCATATTTGCGGTTGAATGAAACACCAACACCCCCCCCCCCCCCCCCCCCAATAAAAAAATTCATTTCCTGCTTTAATCTAGTACATTTCGTTTTTGTAAACTAGAGAACAGCATGAGAAAGAAAAAATAGTTCTGAATACAAAACATACTAGCAAGATACAGGTAAAAAAATAAAACCATATTTTATCTTCAAGCGAGACAGCTGTTTACTTGGCTTCCAATGCGCATATAAAGCTGCTCTTTTATCGATTTTTTTTCGTTGATTTTGAGAAATAGAATTTTTTTAAAGCAAGTTGTCTCAATTCAAACCATCCATGAATATTTTACAAACACTCAAACAGACAAACGGACAGGTAAAGTATATATAGATGTTATTGATTCTAAAATTATTAGTTTTAATGTTAAGGACTTGATAACACAGCAGGAAAGGGAAATTGTTAGACTTAGGAAAACATACAGGTTTCAATATTATTATGACTATTATTCTTATCTTTATTTATTACTATTATTAATATCATTATTATTATTTTACTGAAGAGACTGGATCAACTAATGTCAGGTGTAGTTTAGATTTTACTGAAGAGACTGGATCAACTAATGTCAGGTGTAGTTTAGATTTATGCAGCAGCTTTTACGAGGCTTAAATTCGTGGTGGGGGGTCAAAATCTCACCATGTGGGTCGTTCTCTAGCGAGTCGGAAATGAGTAAATTTCTGCCCTTACCAATTCTTACCTTATAAGAGGGGTGGGGGATGGGGGGAGGAGCAAAATGATCTGCGTTTAAACAGAGTGTATTTCGTCTCTGGGCCAAAAAGGGAAGGGGGGTGAAGAATATGGGGGGAAAATGGAGGGGTCTGATATCGGGTTTCAACATATTTTAAAAAAATTCCTTTTTAAAATTTTGTAGCGTCGAAATCAACGCATTCGACGGGGTCTGCGTAAAATCTACGCTATCTGGTCTAGTCGGGAAGGGAAGGGAAATGGCGCTTGTCTGGCATGAGAAAGCAAGTCGCACTGTTTTGCAGACGAGTTTGTTATTGCACACGCACACCCCTTTTCCCTGATTCCCAACATGTTTTGGTCATTCACATTATCCCAGTTTTAAAACATTCTCAATATTTATTTAGATATTGCGAGGCATTTTACAGAAAGAAGACGACATTGAATCCAGCAAAGACGATATTTCTCACGGGGCTGATCTGGATACAGAGTTCCAATGCTGTGTTTGCGGGTGTCTTCTTAAACCTCCAGGGCAGATATTTCAGGTGGAAAAAATTCAAAACATATGTTGAAATAATTTTAACTGTTTAGATTTCATCTTTTAATAAATATATTCACAAAAACATTTAGACAGATATGATATACACAACTCGACATCAACGACAGCTTCCGACAAAATATTAATATTTTAAATCGGATCGACTTTTAAATGTCGCAACACAATTAAACTTCGATTTTACTTCACTAACTCGCTTATACTTTGTGTGTAAAGAAACTCTCAATGAGTGTTTTACTTATGGGTGCTAAAAGCTTTGAAAAAAATGTCAAAAAAAGGTCGGACAAATTAAAAAATATTCTTGTCTTTGATCTGGCAAATATTAAGATATGACATCAATTTTTCAAGGGCTTTTAAAAAAAGTAGTTCTTAGTACTGTAACTTTAATAACAAAAAAGTTATGAACTATTTTAGATTTTTTTTAACACATTTTTACGGTCCTGTAGCCTACCCTATGTATAAAAAAATCCTTTAAATTACCATTCCTTTAAAGTTAAAAAATGTTAAGGTGATAATGTCGAAAATAGAAGTGCATAGGTAAAAAAAAACTAGAGGGGCTTAAGATTTAATTGAGACCTGAGAGTCACTGGAAATTACAATGACAAACACTTTAATTAATAAAAAAACTAAAATATAAAAATTGTAGTGTCCAGATGGTGATCTGTTGTGTTCAGTGTGCAGATCCAACCCAGATATATCAGTTTGTCCAGATTGCGGTATCAGGTCAAATAACATTGTTTTAAATGTCGTATTTGTTGTACAATTCTTTAAAACGAAACAATTAGTGTGCGATTGTACATCTGTCATTGTACATGTACACATCCTTTCGGGCATTCAGTACAGCTGTATTCTGACGTCACAAGTGTCAACTTAGTTTTTGTGTCCGAAAAAATTATTCATAATAGTGATAATTTTAGAATAAAGTGCTTTTCTTACAATGAAATATGTGCAATTTCATGTGTTCTTTATTTTCTTACTTTACACTTTTTTATTTCATCTTGGAAAACATGGCATCTTTGTCCAATTGTTGTATTTGACACTGTTGACGGTGTGTATAATCGGTCCATTTCTCTGTTGCTACCGATTGTACTTGATAATCTATTTGCTTTACAGCATATTTGATATCTTATATAATAACTTGTATTTTAAAGGCTGTTTGAGTAATTTATTTTAGACAAATTATGCATGTTTTTACTTTATTAATTTTATGAAAACAGTGGCCGAATTTAAAGAATTTGAGCGGCGGATTAAATTTAAGCCGAGGTTTAAATATGATTGGTTCCACTTAAAATTGTATCAAATGTTTCAAGATTTAAGCCGGCGCTTAATTTAAACCGGGTTTTGGCGGATTTAAACCGCGGCTCAAATTCTTTAAATTCCATCTCAGACAAATGTTTCACGGGAAGTGTGGGCATTAGAAATCACGATCAAATATTATGTACTATTTTAGCTACTCTAAAAACAAGTAAAATTTAATATCAAACAAATTAAACATTGCTAATTTAAAGTAAGACAAAAATTTAAATTAAAGACTGTAAATAATTAATTATTTAAAAGTTTAAAGACAACAATTTTCATCCGTATGCAATTCAAATAAAGTTAAATGTAAAGTTCCAGTGATAATCATAGATTTTGCATACGTCCCCCGAAACATGACAAATGGTGAATGGTTTTGAATGTCTTCTTCCGTAAGCTGTATTAGATGTTAAAGACTTTTTTTAGTTTTTTTAGTTTTGAAAAAACCTATTACTCAAATTATTTTGAAATCCATTTTACAAAATTATGACTGCCATATAATATTTTTTATTATTCTCCTTGGTATCAAACAACTTAAAAAATTATGGAAGAAGACATTTAAAACTATTCACAAACTGTTATGTTTCGTGGGACACCCTGTATTTCGTATTATAGATGATATGTTCTTTTTTTAGACTACAGGGCGAGACTAGTAGGAATAAAGCCCTAGAGAAACTAGCTATCAAATATTTTCAAAATTGTACATAAACAAAAACAATAAACATTGATAATAATATGATAAATTTATACAAAACAATATTCAAAGTTAGTGCAGATATGATTACATGAGTATAAGTATACAACTAAAGAGTAAATTTAAAGGGAGTGATGGGCTAAGTATTTCTAGATGAGCTGAGACTGTAGCATTATGTAATTAATGGAATTTATGATAATCAGGGATATGTTTTGTATTGTATAATTGCTGCATATATAAATCTCATTATAACGACATTATTCCTTTGGTACTGGCTGTACTCTGTACAGTGTATAGTGTACAGTTTATGTGTACTTTACAGCTTGCTTTAGCTGTTGTAAATTGTCTAACCCTATTCACCCCTCCCACATCCATATTTGTTGTTAATCTTTTTAAAAACGATCGAAAAAACGATATTTTTCCTTTCGTTTTTTTATTTTTAAAAATGACCGTTTCAAATTTTTTTATGTAAGCAAATTAATTGGATTATTTCTTACGGGTGTTTAAAATCAAAACTTGAATATCTACGAGGATAAAGTCGAACCATGCAATGTTGCATAAAGTCGACCTTCTCTTTAATGTATTGTGGAATACGGTACTATCGAATTGCAAATTTACATTTTTGCACACATTTGAAACAATTTGATGGTATCAAATGAATCCTGTTTTTCCCTTGCCAGTCACTCCCTTTATATACGCACTATTTAAAGGGAGTGACTAAGGATGAGACTGTAAAAGACAACCCAAAACTCTAAACTGACGATGGGAAGCTTGATTTTTGGTTTCTACATTCAATTAATCATTTTGATGGTTTATCAAATGGTTAAGAACATAAATAAGTCAGTTTTGGTCTACAAGGAACCCTAAATACAAGCAAACGGACTAAACAAATTCCGTACAATCGTCTCTGCAGTCTCACTTTTTCTGAGTAACCCTGCAGTAGTTTCCGGATTTAAATGAGATACAGTTAAGAATTTCTATGTTTACAGTGCACTGTTTGTATATGGTCATGTTCTGTGTGTTTATTGTGTTATAGTTTAAATAACAACTCATCGAATCACTTCAAAAAAAGCTGAATTTCGCAAAGTTAGCCTATTTAAGGGTAATCATTCTGCTTAAGGTATACACCACACATTATTTAAAGTGAAAATCTGTTTAACGGGGTACATGCCCGGTTTACAGCAGTACCCTTAAAACCATTATCGCTTTGATTATATAAAAATTGATTATTTCTATTTGTGGTTTCCCTGAAAAATTACTTTTTTATTTTATGCATTGCAGTAACAAAGAGAATAATTTACAATATTCAATACTTTTTAAGTAGAAAAACAACCATATCTCCGTGTGAATCGGACATGCCATATTTGAAACGGATCTAGGGTCAATTAAATTAAGTCTACAGATAATGAGACAATTAAATTCTAAACTTTTTAATAATTTCTTCTGTATTATTGCTGTAGAAAATTATAAGACAATTAATAGAAAAGCCGTGATGGATCGATAATAAATATCCAAGAAAAAAGATAAAGGTTTTAAAGGCGTATACAGGGGAGGGGGAATCAGTGGTTTAGCCTCCCCCTCGACTCGTGAAATCTATGGATTTCAGGGGGGTTTCAGCTCTCAACAGGTGTTAAGCGGGGCCACTTGAAAAATTCATGAATACATTTTTGAAAGGTTTATAGGTAATGTTTAAAATAATTTTTGGTCATCTTACAAAGAAATTCCGATCAACAATTTGTTCCTGTCTTCTGAAAAAAAAGTTTTCATAAAATCCAGAAAAATGGCTGTTTTTTTTACTTTAAAAGTTTACGGACCAGTTTCCAGGGCAAGATATTTTTAAAACTATTTATTCCATTTAAGCAACTAAAGGGACTATATAAAGTATTTAAGCGTGTTAAAGTGACCCTCCATGTAAAGACGACAATGCCAGATTCACAATAGTACCCTGAAATGATTTGTCTGAACAAGTATGAATTACATATCAAATGTTTATAATTTTTAAAAAACTGATTATTTTTAAATGTGGATTCTCTGCATAAGGAACTTGCGCATTTCTCCTGCAGAAAAAAATATTGGAATTATCAGTATTAAACACTGACAAACCTTGAAAAGCAACCATAGGATTCAAAGGTACTGTTGTGAATCGTGCTTTGCCAACTTTGTAATTATTACTCACAGTCCCTTTAAGTTAACCATCTTTAAAGATATTTAATTAGTTTTTTATGCACTAGAACTGAAATATTAGCAACCTTTGATATAAACTTAAGTATTAATCTCATACAAGATAAAAGACTATTTGGGTGACCAGAATTTATATTTCTGCCCTTTAAGCACTGAAATAATCATCAAATCCCGTAAATTAGACCCCCCCCCCCTTATACTCTGTACAAAGTTGCGCCTTGGTGAAACATAAACGACTTAAAACTCTTTGAATATGAAATTATGAAGATTGACTTTAGTCTTCTGTATTCTGGGCTTAATTAAATAAAAACAATTATACAGCTCCAGGGAAACATGAGTGCAAGAAAAAAGGCTAAATAAATTGCGTACAGTCGTCTCTGAAGTTTCATTCTTTTTGAGGCACCCTGTAGGTTTGACAGTTTTAGTTTGACGCTAATAGGAACATATCCGACTTATTGCTGCAGCTGTACCATTAATGCATTGCATATCTGATATATATATATATATATGTGTCTGAAAAATTTGGCATACTAAGGGAATCCCAAAAAATGTAGAATTTAGAGGGCTTTTGTTAAAAACTAACAGCAACTTGTCTAACTTCTGAATTTTGGCTTATTTTGTCCCCTATGACCGTAACAGACGGTAATTTGGAAAACACCCAATTACATTATGCATTAGGTTAACAAGTCGATGCCGCAAACCTAAATGAAGAGTTTAACCTGCACTTGTTTCTCATGTCTCATGAAACTCCTTGTATCTAGAATTTAAAGTTTAAATGTCTTGATGGTTTGATAAGTAAAGTGTTGACTGCTGACCCTGAATTCTATCTAGTTTTAAATCCATGGACTCAATAATACCATACAGGGACTGCTCCTCGTCAAGACTGGATTAAATACTGAAAGGTAGATGGACTGATCACTGAAATAAAATAAAAACCTTTATCTTATTTATTATTTAAATATCAAATACAAAAAGCTTGGTTTTCTCAAAGCACGAATCGACCCCTCTACCCCCCAAAAAAGGATTTGTTTTCTAAAGCTTGAACTTGAATAGTTAAGGCTAAAAAGATAGACAGATAGACAGATAGACAGATAGACAGATAGACAGATAGACAGATAGACGGATAGACAGATAGACTGATAGACAGAAAGGAAGATAGACAGATAGACAGATATACAGATAAACAGATATACAGATAGACGGATAGACAGATAGATAGATAGACAGATAGACAGATAGACATATAGACATATAGACAGATAGACAGAAAGACAGATAGAAATACAGACAGATAGACAGATAGACAGATAGACAAATAGACAGATAGACAGATAAAAAGATAGACGAATTTAAAGCAGACGTTTCGAGAACCAGACAGTGGTTCTCAGTTTTGATATACAGATAACCATCATTTGACAATACATAAATTTAATTTATAGTTTTGTCACTTGACACTACATAAATTTCAGTTTATAGTTTTGTCAACAATAATCTGTATATGTAAATAAAGTAGTAATCTCTGTTTTATTTCGTTTATATGTCAGAGCATAAGTCATGAACCCCCAAACCGTTTTATCTGAAATTTTGAGTGGGAACCCAAGGAAAGAATTTACAGATCTTCAGCAAAACTGGATTCTCAAGGAATCTACAGGGTGAGTAAAAAAGTGTGATTAGCGGCGTCGACAGGTGCCAAATTTTACCCTTTTTTTGCAACTCTCCTGTATAGTTTTTTTTAAAATTTTTTTATACTCCAATGGCCCCAAAAAAATCAAATCACAGAAAATCGGCAACATTGTAATAAGAAAATTTGCAATTTTCAGTTCTGGTCTAATTTTAAAGGAAAAGTTCTTTAAATCCACTTAGAGTTCTTTTCTTCTATATTCTAGATTTTCTTATTACAATTTTGCCAATTTTTTGTGAATCTGTGATCGAATCAATCTTTATAAAATTTTTGAATTTCATAAAAATAATATACATATACACATTTTTTCTTCACTGAACTTTTGATTTGGAGAGGAAAAAAACTTTCGCGGATTTGTTTTTGGGAAATTGGAGTCCAAAAAAGAAACAAAAAAAATAACGAAAAAATACCATACAGCAGAATTGGACAAAAAGGTTCAATTTTGCAGCAAACTCCGCTGATAACTTAGGAAACCTTTGACCAATTTGCCTCAAATTTTGATTGAAGAACTAGGTAAAACCTTTGAATACTTACTTTCTGCATTTCTTAACTATTTTTTTCTCAATTTAATTATGAATATATAAGGTGTCCAGCCTATTCTAATCTATTTGTACCTCTCACTTGATCTCTCATATTCTATAACTTTTAAGTTTAATTGAAGTCTGATTTGTGTCTTTGTGTTTGGTCCCTAACTCCAAAACTACGTTTTTGTCATCTAGCTATGAGTTCTCTTTGCACTTGTCCCGATAAGCATAGACTCTATTTATTTGTTGCATATATGTTAATTAAGCGTCTAGCAGATTCACATCGTTGTATAATTTATAATATTTTATCGTAGTTTTGATGTAATTATCTCGTTTATTTTAATACTAATATTTCATTTGATAAAGATGGGAAGAAAGAAACCTGTACATAGTTTAATTTACTAGTTTTTAGTGTGGAAAAAAGATAAGTTAGATTCGCAAATTCAACCAAATCAAAGACTTGGTTAAAACAACTTTATTTATCTATTAAGAGCGTTAGTTTACTTCCTCGAATTGTGTAACATGAAAATTCCCATTTTTTAGTTTTGTTGCGGTATTACTTCTTGATCCTAATTTTATAAGAATGATTCTTAAAAGGCTATTGGGGGGNCCACTATTGTTTTCTTTGACAATAAAAAAATTAATAATTTAGATTGTTTTCAAATATTTTAATGATTGCAGCTTGCAAGTGTAGGGTATCAGAAGGGTCAGAAGGCCGGCCAATGATTAAAAAATCGAAATATCCAAAAAAATTGTTTGATATTTAAATAGCTATCGAGAATTAAAGAAGACATTATCAAAAATTTTTATTTTTCCAATCCAAACCATCTTTGTTTGTAAGAAAAAGTTTGACAATAACCAAACCGAAAAATTAGATTTACACTCATGTCTTGGGTATCTTTGCATGATCAAAAATCTGTAGGAGTACTTCAAGAAATTCCACTCATCAGTCGTAAAAAATTTTAAATCTTATATATATAGTTTAGAGCATTATTTTAAAATTAACCGATAGTTAAAGTTTGCCCAGTCATGATTGACCAGCATGATTAAAAGGTCGAATATAATACCTTTAAGGGGACTGTAAGCGAATTTTGAAAGGATCCTTCGTTTAAAGATGGCAATGCCCGATTTTACAACGGTACCCTTTAAACCTTAATCGTATCAATAATGTGGATAATAACCTCGTTTTCCTGGGCTCCAAACGTGTTTGTATGAAGGGTCAAATTGAATTAAGCTTACCACCTCTTTTAGAACAAGAAAACTGTATATTTATTATTTCATTTACGTTCAAAAATGTTCCTCCAGATTTTGTTTTTTCCAATGTTGCAACCGTAGAATTCTGAATTAAGCGCACTTTTACAAATAGTTCAGTTGAAAATTGAAAGAAGACAAAGTTCGGGGGTTTTTGCAAAAAAATGCAATCAGCATTATCAAGGTATCATTAAATAATATAATTTTCCAATGGACACAGAACGAAATTTAAAACATTTGGACATGCGGTATTTCTCTTTTCAGCTTTCTGCCATGCAGAACGATTTGATAGTGAGTGAAACATAATTAATATATTTTACTAGAAGTTTTTTAATACATTTTTGAATCCCTCTCCTTTCACTCTTTATTCATACATAATGAACTAGAACACTATAGTTTCAGTAGAAGTAAATATTTCCATTTACTGATAGCACCGATCGAAGGATTCATATCTCTATTTGGATAATGAGATAGATAGAAAGATAGATGTGACCGCCATACTATATTTCTATTGGTTCAGAATAGACAAAAACACATGACTAAACCCTGATTGGATCAGGCGCTAATGGATGCGGCATACAAGCGTGAGAAGTTTTTAAATAGATATTTAATTGCGTATTCGATGTATGATGTATATATTATATTTGAATCATCCTGGGCTTTAAAACCATGCACCATGTATTATTTGGCCTGAGTCATTTAAATTTCCGTTTAATTCTTACTCTTGGTCATCCATCTTATCTTTACTCATCATGACTTTTATAAAATAATTCATCTGCAGATATTTTAATTCCCTCGGATTTATTCCTATTCTAACATTATGATACTTTAAACACCTTGTGCCATGGGATTTCCACACTCCTCAAGAATGAAGGGGTTGAAGAATGTTTTATTACTTGTACTACTTTGAAACCTTGTAGCATATCTAGTTTTGATTTTACTAATAAGAATGAGAAACCCATTTGTTATTGGTTGCATATTAGAAAATCAAATAATCAATCTTTGTTCTTAAGAGATGTTAATAGAGAGGAATACAGAATATTCTTTAATCTATTGAAAACATGAAATATTTACATCTAACGTAACACTTACTTTTTACGGATAAAAGTGAATTTAAAAGTTCGTACAAAATATGTCTCTGACTTTAAGTCTCTAGAAGTATAAAAATAATTTTGCGCTTTAGTACATATATAGTAAAGTGTACTTCAGTTTAAAATGGTTTTATCAGAATTGGACTTTTTCATCAAAATGTGAAGAGTGGATTCAGAAATGATAAAATAAATTAAAAGTATAAATTATATCTCCTAAATTATCAGAAAGTCTTTAATAATACATCTCCCCGCCCCAAGCCATTTTTTGCACTGAAACAAAAATTCTGGTTAATTAAGAATTAGGCATGTTCTTCTTAAAATAACAACGCCCGTCTTTTTAGCGTGGGTGTTTTCTATTCTAGTTTGCTTAAAACACCACCTTTCCTCTCCCTAACCTCCCCTCCCCCTACCTTCAACACTTCGTTATCTTGCACCCCATTCCTCTCCCTTTCCCCNTTTTAATACTTTTGTAATATAAAAAAAAGATGTAATTGGAAATAGGTCTTGATAGAGAATTGCTTTGGAAGGAGAGGAATTGAGTTTTATCGACAAATTAAAACTTTCTATTCCTTAAATCTTTGCAACAAAATGTTGTAAACCTTATATAATTACAAACTATGAATTCTGTCACGTCAAACAGTCTATACCACCGGGTTGCAAAGATATAGGAATGCCGTAATCTGAGTTTGATGCAAAACTCCGAATCCCAAGAAGGATTTGGGGGCCTCATAGCCTGAGAACTAAAGTAAGATCCGTGACATGAGGTTATTTTAAATAGTTTGAGATACAATTTAGAATTGAAGGGAAACTCCGAAGAAGTGCAGATGTTGAAGGATTTTAATCAATGCAATTCAAAAACTGTTTTTATGAATTTTAGACATCAACTCGACCCTGTGCTGCTGTAAAGGTTAAAAATAAGCTTGACTTGGTGTTTTATGCTCAAGAATGAATGAATCCATCATTAACGCGGTTATACCACTATAGTGTTCACAAATTTAACTGAAAGGCCAAAAAATAATGACTCATATGTCATATTTGTATTATTATAAATGCAGAGGGTTTTTGTGCAAAACGAGTACATTAAATGTGTTATGAATGTTGAAATTTAGGTGCATTTTCATTGTAAAACAATGTCCTTTAAAGTTTAAACGAATTTTTACACTTATTTTATGCTTCCTTATGACGCATATCCTTCCTATTATGTTGAGGAAACCCAACGCTAAACAATAAGTTTAGAAAGGTTGAGAGCAAGGAAAACACACGTTATTTTTGTACTGTAAATTGTTATATTAAAAATAGACCAATATTTTCTACAGATTTAGCTTTTGTCACTTAATTTAGATCGATGCGAGGAAGAATACATTAAAACGTCAATTCACTCTATAGCAACGACATTGCAAAAATGCATTTTTGAATTAATAGTTCTATCAAGTTTACATTTGTCTTTACTAAAGTACGTTTTAACATTTATTTTTCATTATCTGTTTAATGCCTAAAATCTCAAACTTGTGTTTTTATTTTAGATTTTTAATGACAAAGAGAACATATTTAGGACTACTTGCAAATTTGGGAAACACTCTAAATCAATTTAATATTTTGTCGTATTTTTCCGCCAAGGATAACATTTAAATCCTGTTAAAGGGAGGATAGCTTAATCTTATACAATGCCGGGGGGTTCAAAACTACTTTATAGTTGCCCTTTTTAGGACACAGAATACAATAACATAGATAGATAGATAGATAGATAGATATATAGATAGATAGATAGATAAATAGATAGATAGATAG